>NW_028322394.1:0-48093 GCF_041381405.1 Jatropha curcas | reverse complement strand
TTTTTATTACAAAAAAATGAAGTGTTTTTTAATTTACTTTTGTATCATTGAAATAAGAAATTAAGTATTTTTATTTTATTTTTATGATTTATTATAAATGATTATTATTTATTTGAATATGTATTATTTATTTAGTGTATTAATGTCCTAAGCGTGTGGATGTGTTATCTTTTAAAAAATTATCGTATCTCATTTCTATAAACATAGTTCCTGGTATATGAGATGCTCTATACACCAAGCTAATCAACTAAGATTTTTTAATTGCCAAAAAAAAAAAATGAAGTGTTTTTTAATTTGTTTTTCTGTCATTAAGAAATTAAATTTTTTATTTTGTGGTTCATAATATTATAAATGATTGTTATTTATTTGAAATATTAATATATTACTCATTTAGTGTACTGTGTCCTAAGCGTGTAAATGTCTTACTTTTTAAAAAATTATCGTATCGCGTACGTTCTTGCATCTTGTACGTTCTTGTATCTCGTGTTTGTGTTTGTGCAACATAACTCATGATATATGAGATACTATACACCAAGCCGATCAACTAAGACTTTTTTTATTACCAATAAAAATAAAGTGGTTTTTTTTTATTTGCTTTTTGTGTTATTGAAATAAGAAATTTAGTGTTGTTTTTATTTTATGTTTATTATAAATGATTGTTTATTTATTTGAAATATTAATGTATACTTATTTAGTGTAGTACGTTTTAAGCGAGTGAATATCCTACCTTTTTAAAAATTATTGTATTACGTTCGTCTCGTATCTTGTATCCCGTTTCCGTGCAACTCAGATCCTAGTTATGAGACTATTCTGTATACCAAATTAATCAACCAAGATTTTTTTTATTTAATACCAATCAAATGAAGTGTTTTAAAATATTTTTGTGGCATTGAAATAAGAAATTAAGTCTTTTTATTTAGTTATAATTTATATAAATTGTTGTTTATTATTTGAAATATTAATATATTACTTATTTAGTGTAATGTGTTACAAGCGTGTGATGACTTACTTTTAAAAAGTATCGTATCCTATACGTTCCAATGTATTTTTTAAATTACTTATATATTGTTTATTTAATAGTAATGTATTGTTTATTCACACTCTTTTTAAACAGTGGATTACTATTAATTGTTTTATAAAAAGAAATAAATTTATATTAATATATTAAATGTTAGAAATAATCTTTTTTATAGATATTATCTTGATCGATGGATTATCAGAAAATATAAAACAATTAATCTTTTTACAATTCTTATAATTGTGCTAAATTGTGTGAATTCTAACATCCGTCATTCTATAATCCAAAATAATGCCAAGTGGTAAACTGTGATACTAACGCTTGGCTTCCATATAAAGCAAACTACCCTGCTTTATATATTATGTAGATTGATATAGATTTTTCAATAGTAATAATAATTTTGAGAATTTAACTAATTATATTGAAAAAGAAATTAAGTATTTTTTTTATTTTATGTTAATTATTTATTATAAATGATCGTTTATTATTGTCATATCCCATACGTTTCCGTATCTTGTGTCTCAGTTTGTGCAATCGACCTTCTGGTGTATAAGACTGCCCCATACATCAAGATAATCATTAAAATAAGAAATTAAATATTTTTTATTTTTATAATTGGGTTAATGTAATTTAATTTAATTTTAATTTAAACTAATATATTAAAATAAAACATTAAGTTTTTTATTTTTATTTATATAAATGATTGTTATTATTCTTATATCTCTCGTCCGTTCCGTATCTCTGCTGAGTCTGTGCAACCTACTCGTATATATAAGACTACCCCCATGCCCAAGGTAATCATTCAAATAATAAATTTAAGTATTTTTATGTGTATGGCTCTTGAATTACTTGTATTTTAATTAAATTTTAATTTAATTTAATGCATTATAATCTGATAGGGATATAAGACAATAGATATTGTCATAAGCTAAAAATATAAACAACTTATCTCTTCTTACACCACCGGTGCTAAATAATTGTTGTCATTACACTTTATCTTCTTACAACCGTGCTAAATCATTATTGTTCTCCTCATACTTGGCAATTTCCGAGACTGACACTCATCGGCCTAACAATATAGGCAATATATACACAAGTGGTTAGGGATAGGAATTCAGTTGATTAACATAGAAGACTGGAAAACTTTCAAAAGAAAAAATCAAATTCATTTAATTGATTTGATTCGATTCAGTTCAATTTTTTCAATTTCTTTGACTCTTAAGATTTTAAGAATTAAACCAAACAATTTTCTTTTTTGTTTTTTCTACATAAATCAAATTAATAATTTAAAAAATAAAATTGAATAAATCGATAGGTTGAATCGATTTGGTTGGTTTGACTACATTGTAGCCAATCCTAAAAGTGATTTGTTGGAAATTAAAATAGGCATCAAACAAGTTTCAAGGTTGGCTGGCTCAATCGATATTGGCTAATTATTTTGTCATGCAAATTTTATAAGCAAAGAGACTTTTGTCGTGAATTTGCTATTAAATTACCATTCAAGTAATTTCTTCTTTTTATTGGTCTACAATTATGGCTTGTTTGGTTTACCATTAAGACTTTTTTTGTGTGTAAATCACTGATATCCGGATCCTATTACCAAGACCACAACTCATAAGTGGTTTACCATCAAGACTTTACCATTTATTGACTTGCACTTATCAATAGGGATTAAATTTAGATCAGATTATACAAAATTCATATTCAATCCGTAAAGATTTTCATATATCCATATTTATATCTGTTCCACTCGAATTTGGATCCGGTCGAATCGAATATTATCCATTTTTATTCTGTTTAAAAGAAAACCAAATAGAACAATAATTTAATAAAAATGCATATTATGTTTTATGTTGAAAACACAAAAATTCCTAACAATAATTGGAAATATTATATGCTATGACAACTAGTAGAGACTTTAATAATTGTTAAGTTCAAAAAAACTCAGACTAATGGTTGTAATGTTTAAATTCATATTCTTTAATTTGAGGTAGAGATTAAAAAAAAAAATACAAAAAGGTAAAAAAGTTGAAGATAATGATTTAGAATATAAATGAAAAAGAAAGAAGGAATAGAAAAATAAAGGCAACGACACATCTAGAATTACAATCAACAAGTTTAGAAATATAACAAAAAAGCCAAGTTACCTTTCACGGATTAGATTAAGATCGGATTATTCCATATCTATATCCGACTCATATTCGCGTTGGGTTCTTTTTTTTAAATCCATATTTGATCCACCACTAAATGGATCGGATTTTATCTGTTTCATTCAGATCGAATCGGACCGGATATCCAATGAATCGGATCATTTGATCATCCCTACTTACAAATTAAGTAAATTAAATCAACTAACCCAACTCATGTGCAGCCCTCCGCAGATGTCCTAACAATGCATTTGACATCTATCTATATCCCAAGAGTAAGGAAAGAAGTCTCAAAATTTGGAAGCTATGTTCTCTAATCCTTCATTTGAATTACCCTCACTTCACCTTTCCAAGCACAATATGACGCATTTTAGCAAATGGAAAAAGAAAATGCGAGTTCCTGAAGAGACAATAAGCCACAAAGACCTAAATTTTTCTATCAAGGGCCTCAATCTTGGGTAGACAAGTTAGATGTTCCGTATTTCATTCACAAATTCGTTCAATGAAGGTTTTTTCCAAAACAGCTTCAGTCATCGTGAGTTCTTCACTTATATAAGAACAAAAAGTTAAAGTCTACACTTCCAGAAGCGACACGTAAATTGAAAATAGAACATTTTCAACAAATATTTCTAAACTTATACATACCTTTGTGTATGTATCACATATAGCAAGTACTGTTTGAAAGTCCAAGTCTTAAATCATGAGAACAGGAAGCGAAAGGTACTCTGATAGTTTCAAGATATTTTAGTGATGTGTTACCTGGAAAGTTACTGGCCTGTGAGACTTCGGAGCTGGAAAGGCAAGCAACGATACATTAGTCTAGAGTCAACTCTAAAGCAAAGGACCAAAATTGAAGAAACCATCAAAAGAAATTATAACAGCCTTAGGTTTATTCATGTCATTTACATGCACAAACACGGAATGACATCCACCACTGCATAGCAGAATTCTAAAACTAATCCAACGCACTAACAGATATATCATAATATAAGAACATTTTGTATTCGTCCTTTCTGCGCTCCCAAGACTCATTAGTTTTTATTAGGAACAGTTCTCTAACTTGGTTTATTCTTCACAGCCTTTAATATTTGGGTTTTGCTATAAAATAAGTTTGTTTCCACTGTTGGTGTTAGTTTTTCCCAATGTAAATGCCAGTTGGAATCTTTTTATGTCTATTTTGTCAATGTTATGTATGATATCTGTAAACTTATCTTTTCTTGATGGATGTCTAGATGATGTCCTTTAATGTTGGGACAGGTTGACGTGGATAAGCTAAAATTGATTTAAGGCCAAGTTGCATTCGTATTATTGGGGTTAGAGCTTTAAACTTGGAACACAAATGGCAACAGACTTTCTTCACATTTTCCCGATTCACCATAACCAGAAAGAATTCAGTTCAGATGTAGGATACCTATCCAGAAGTTTTCGCAACTTGTTTGACGGAATCACCAAACAGATTTGACCTTTCCGAACTCTAATATATACTGTTTTCACATACTAGCTTATGTTGATGGATTTGCAGTATAAAGCATTTGCTCATAAAGTAGATCATTATAAGCAACCATTGTATACTAAAAATCCACCAAACAAAACTGGTATATGAAACAATAAATATCAGTTCTGAATCCAAAAAATATGAAGAAAGGTTACTCACCCTTTCTGGTCTGAGTTTAAGCTAGGAAGCCCAAAAATATAAATACAACTTCGGCTTCATCAATTTTAATTGCCCACATTGAGGTAATTAGTTAACCATTATTTTCCCCCTCACTACTAAAATATTAGAGGTCCAAATACACATTCAAATACAAGGGTCATACCTTAATAAGGAAGTGGGAACCAATTATTTAGCCAAGTTGTTGAATTTTGTCTTTACGGCTTTCATGTTATGATTCTTCACAAGAAAACAAAAGTTGCAATTGGAGAATCATGCTAGTCTCTAACAATCTTTCTGAGCATGTTTGCATGAGTTATGGTCATGGAAACAGAAACACTTCAGCATCTTTTATATGAAAAATAAAATCCATCATTTTTAAGATATATCTGGAAATAATAGCCATTTCTCCAGATATCCAGCAAGTACTTTTTGGAACGAGCTCACAAGAAGCATTGCCTTTTTTCAGTTTTTTACTTGCTACCTTTTATTAAATTTTACCATCCAACAGCATGCCTAAGAACCATTTCCGAAATCTAACTCAACAGAATACTCTCTTCCCTCTATTCCAATATATATATATATATATATATATATATTACTCTGTTCTTTGATTTGCTTCTAAAAATGGGAGTTAGCACATCCTAGGATGTTTTCAAACAGAACTTGACTATTGAACTCACTTACCATTAGGGTTCCCTTGTTCATAGAAACATCGTAAAAGCGAAACTGCCTCAGATGCCATTACTCCTCCAGTACATTTGAAACCCTTCCATTGAGCAGCTTCCTCACTATCAAACATATAGAATATGTTAAACATGCCCTAAATTGCACAATGCACATAAATGGAAGACACAATTATAATTAAATATCCACCAATTAAAGTGAGGATCCCTGCATCAGGAACTGGACAATCAAGTTTTATACAACTACTACGTTATGTTACTTGTTTCATAACAATTTGAAACCAAGGAAGTGATTTATATATTGCCATGGCTTATGATGAAACTCTGGATAAAATTTGTATAATAACAGTAGTTGAAGATAAAATAAACAACATATCAATTTACTGCTAAATGCATATGATATTATCGTAGAAGATGGAAAAAGTTAAAGAGTGAAACTTTATTTATTATTTTTTTTTAAGAAAAAAAGAGACAAACAACAATATAAAGTGGAATAGGAAAGAAAAAGAGTAAGAGAGAGAAAGAGAATGGATGTCCAAATGTAATTTAATCATCCATTTTAATTTTTTTGACAAAAGATTCCGGACAAATGCATTTAATTGAAAAAAGATTGTATGTCCAAACACTTAATTGATAAATAATAATAATAATAATAATAATAATAATAATAATAACGTTAAGACATTAAAAGAAAAAAAATTGACAACATCATGAAAATAATTAACCCAAACGAAAAATAGAAATGAACCTATTAAGTGGCTGATAGTTGCCAGAATGCAGTGACAATATTGATCCACAGCCTCCAAATTTATCATTTGCACATCCATAATACACTTCCTTTATACCTAAGCAAGTGAACAACTGAAGTCAAAAATTATCAATTAGATTAATAAATAAAGCTCTGATAGATTTAAAAGAATTAGAAAAGTGTTATTTGAAAACGGGAGGATACCAAGGATAGACAAAGCTGCAGCACACATTATACATGGTTCACATGTAACATAAAGAGTACATTTTGAAAATTTTTCAGCAACTTCTGAAGTTGAAAGTCCACTTTTTTGCCACTGCTCAAGAAGAACATCTATTGCTTCCATCTCTGCATGTCTTGTGGCCTACAACAAGAAATTAAAGTAGAACCTAAATTGCAAAAGCTTTAGAGTATCTATCCGAATGCTCTTCTGATTTCTACCTTGTTATTGTTTGATACAAATTTTAAATTATATTGCAATTCAAGGATCAGCAAAGTTGAGCAGCGGTGAATAAAGGTGAGACTAGTTACAAACATCCAAGTAGCTATTAAATAACAAGGTGGTAGCTCATTATGTAGTAGATGGTTTCTGAAAAACAATTCACTTGCACAAAACTAACATGGCATAGTTGTGTTGCACTTGAACAAAGGTGAGATTAGTTATAGACATCCAATTAGCTATTAAAGTACGAGGTACTGCTAGCTCATTATATATTAGATGATTTCTGAAAAGCAACTCACATGCAAAAACTAAAATAAATTAGAGGGACCTCGATATGATTAAACTTACCATAGAATATCATAAAAGCAGGTTAGAAGAGTAAACAAAGGTGAAAATATTTGATGCATTGATTAACTTACATTTCTTGTCTCTGTTGTTCGATTTCTTCCAGATCCAATGACTATGCCACCTTCAACAATCACACAACTGGTCAATGAAAAAATAGTTTTAGTGATGAAGGATCTGACTAAATAATAATGCAGATTTTAAGTAAAAGAATCAATCTCTTTTCTGGAAGGAAAAGTGTAATCTGCAAAAATTGATTAGGTTAACTGAAGAAGCCTAAATTTCTAGGGAGCACAGCTATGTTGATTAATAATTGCAATATGTTTAAGGACATATGACAATATATGTATATGCAAATTTAGTTCATTTTCGACATCTGAACTGCACATCAACATTGATGGACATCATCTCGTTAAAGAATGTCAATCCTGATTCTAATGCAGGGGTAATTCACCAAATTAGGTTATAAATCCTTAGCAAGTAAAGCCAAAAACCAGCCAACAAAACACCAGCAGGTCTTGTTTAGAGTTGCCCAGGGTTCAACTGAGGCAGAATAAGCAGGGTCTCAATTAAATTCCTCAGTCACTCCTGGCTCACTGCTCACCCTCATGTGAGCACATAAAAATTAGCAACGAATTTTTTGATAGCAAGAAACCAACATTTTAAAGAACATAACTCAAACTAAGCAAACAGAGTTTTAGCAACAGGTGGGTTGAGCATTATCCTAATATAATTGAAAATTTGACTAATGAAATTAAGTTATTTCAATTAAATCAAATGTTTTTTCCCTATTAATCATACATATAGTTACTTCTGTATGAACTATGACAAGGACTAGGTTTCTCCAGGCAAGGCATATGTCAATTATACCCTAAATTGCTGAAATGATATATTTAACTGAAAATATGGAGTGGTCTCTGCAAAAATGGAAATTGTATTACCATTTATTTTCCTCCCATTTCATTAGAGCATTGAGAGGTCACTTCCCCTAGTACAAGAGGACTAGGAAGGATCCCCATCCAATGTACCAGTTATTGTGCCCACGATAAACGCCACAAGCCAAGTGCGGAGCAGATAACTACTAAAAGCATCTAAGTAGTAAGCTCACCCTGAGGTGAGTATTCTATACTGATTTCCCCACAACCTTCAGTAAAGGATAAAACTAACAGCAATTCATGGCTCCTCGCTTTGAACTCAAATAAGACCTTCTGAAAATACGAAAAAATACAAGCACTTAACCAACCATAAGCCAGCAGAAAAACTGAAGAGTCAGGTTACTCCCAATTAACTGAAGCCTATCCTTATCCTGTCTTTGATTCCCTAACTGCCTTGACATATTTGAGTTCTTTTCATAATTAACCTAGCATTCACATCTCTTCCATCAGGCTTCTTTAAATTTCAAATCTCTTCATGTTCTTACTTGCTAAAAAACTTGATTTATTATTCTATCTTCTTTTATTTACTCTTCTAACTTCTTTTTGACAACCTTACAACTTTATTTCCTTGTCATCACAAATCATGAATGGAACATCCAAACTCTTCCTAATATCCTTTATATTCTTAAACAGATACTTTCAGATTAGCTCAAAATTGAAATCATTTTTTTTCTTGGAGAAAAGAAAATTCATTTAGGTGCACCCATTTATATCAACCTCCTCTACTAGCCGTTTTGCATTTCCCTGATTTCTCCTTCATTAATCATTTGAACCTCTACCAAGGGAAAAAATAATACATGCTCAATCATTTTATAATCAAGTTGTGTACTTAAGGTTTCAGAAGTTTGCAATCCTTCTACACGTACTCGCTAGAAGTTTTGGTTGCCTAGTGAAGTAGAATTATTTGTTAAGTCATTTAATGTGAAAATGAAATTAAAAGCCACAAGAATGCAACAATTTCGAATTTTCTTAAGTTACATTTCAATTGCTTCTAGCTAGTTTAGGATTAAGGCCTAGTTCTAGTTGTTGTTGTACATTTTAATTGCTTCCCAAGCAGAATTAGCGTTAAATTTTATGATAACTGGAATGCAAGATCATCCTCTGTTTACTTCTAAATATAACTTCAGAAAAATGATGTTATATCAAAAATTAGGTAAAGTGCAATTGCAAATGGTAAAATAAAATAAGTTCTGTAAAATAAAACCTCAAACACCTTATGCCCTTTTCCCTCTCTCTTCTCCCCCTCCTCCAGAAAAAAAAAAAAAAAAAATATAAATATATATATATATATATGTATATATATATATATATAAAGTGACATAATTTGGAAGAGCTTACCCCACTGGCACTTCAAGACAATCCAAGGCATGTTTTGCCTGTCATATGACCAACAAATAATATACCAAAGAGTCACAAGTCAAAAAGCCGACACAAAATTGAAATTGAAATGTGTTGACAGAACCAGCAAACATTTAATTCATTTTAAGCAGAAACAACCTCGACATGTCTGAAGGAGAAAAGCCATATGGCAACTACAGAACGTTAGAGCCCATCTAATGCAGAGGAAAAATATTTTCCCCTGTCGAGTTCAGAAATATTAGTTAGCAGACACTTTGTCTTTTGAAAGACACCTAGATATGGATTTACTGTTTCAGTTTCCTGATCCATTAAATAAGATGACTAGAGTATGAAACTCAAACAAAGAGGCTATCTTTTAACCATTCACTCTACATTTGCTCAAAAAAGCTACCGTTACATTCAGGTAAGAGGTATTGATGTTATCTCTACTTATGCTTTAAGGCATTAACAATTGTAAGATTATTGAAAGCTTTTAGAAACTGGTCATCAAACTATCTGCATGGCAAAATAAATACACGTTATTAAGTAGCATATACATATTTCAGCATCAAATCTCCTAACGTAGGTTGACCTTAAAAAATGTTAGGGAAACTACAAGAATGTTTGCCTCCCAAAAGTCAACCACCAATTTTTATTGAAAAATTATTTTCTTTTATTTCTTGTGGCAATTGGTAAGTGCCAATGCCCTGGGCACCACAATTGATTCGATACCCAAATACCAATGATTTGCTAAAAGTCACAGATGGAAACTGTTGACATTTGGTAATTTCTAACTCAGTAGCACTTCCAACTACTGTGTCAGCTATTTTCATCTCAGTAGCAACCACTGGCCAGTGGCCACAGACTACAGGTGTTAATTGCAAAGTCAGTAGCATTTGCTAGTAGGGACCACAATAATCAAATCCAAATACTCCTCAAAAAGACCTTATGAAATTTTCAAATGAATTAATAAATTACAGAAATTAGAATTTGAGAATCAAAATGTAACAAAGTTATGCGTGCGTGTGCCCCTCCACCCACTCCTTGCAGCTCAACCCGATACAAGAACACGAAACAAATTCACATAACATCTCAACTCGTGAACAAATATTTTATTACCAATTCACATATAAAATGAACCTCTATTAACTGCAATTAGAAATACAGTTTGCAACTTGCACGTTCTCTTATGGATAAGATAAGAATGAAAGATGCTCTTTCAATTCTTGTAAGCATCTACAGAAAACAGCTGGGAACATTTAATGTACCGAAAGTAAAAACTAAATGGAGATAGAACATAATGCCATAAGAAAGCCTTCACTATTTTGCCTAATTTAATCTTATATTGATAGAAGGTCCATGGATTACCTGTTCCATTGCAAGCTCCATAAATGCAAGACTCTTCTGTGAAGACGATTCCCTTTGAACTTGAACTTCCATCTGTCATATGCACAAAAAGAATAAGAATAAGAAAAACAAAAAGACAAAGTGATGAATACAGTTCACCTCTCTTAACTTCCATACTTTCTAAAATTTTAATAACCATAAAATATACAATTATTTTCAAACTCTGTTGCTTCTCTAATAGTTAAACTTACGGCAAAATTTCATTACTAGAGAACAGTCTGAGTATACTTACCGTTGATGAAGATGAGAAGGAAGGAGAATGAGACAGAATTGCCGCCAATAACGGAGGAAGAGGAGTAGTAGACCGCGTTTGCGGCTCCACGAATAGCGAAACAAGAGAGATCACTGTGGTGTTTAAGCCTGTCAAAACTAACCGTCTCATACATTCTCCATCTAATTTCTCTGTCCGTTAAAGCTGCTTTGAAAAAAAACAATAAAAAGCGCTAATGTTGAATGATCGATTCGTTTGGATAAGAAAAGACGAGAGTGAAGTTGCTGAGCCCATATTTGGGCTTCTATGAAGTCCATAAAATTTATTCAGGGCCCATAAAATTGTTTAATTTGGCTTAGTAAATTGAAAACTCAATTTATGCTATGTTTGAAAAGATGGACAACGTAAAATAAGAATACAAAATTATATTATTCACTTCTCAGTGAAAATTAGTCTATAAAAATGTGTAAAATAAATTTACGTTACACCGTCCTTAACATTTTCACTCAAACCAAATAAAAGAATTTACGTTAGACCGTCCTTAACATTTTCACTCAAACCAAGTAAAAGATTTTGAAAATCATAAAATATTTTCACATTTTATTTTACATCGACTCATATTTTACGTCATCCAAACAAAGTATAAATATTTCAATTTAATTAAATAATTGATAAAAGAGTTGTGGATAAATTAAAAAATATAAAAGAAAAGAGATATCGGTTTCTTTATAAAGTGATGCAAGCACTCTCTCAAGTATCCTATGAAAAATAACACAATAAAAAAGCAACACAAACAAGACAAATTTCTTTAATTTCAATTTATTATCTTCATTTAAATTTTCAACCCTTGTTAATTTTATTGTCAAATTCCAATCATATAATCTAATTATGCTTTGAATTTAATCCTAATTCCCTTGTTATTAGTGTTCATTGCTTCCTTTTGAATTTTGTAATACATACAATTTCCCTTAAATTTCACTAATACTGCCCATAGTTTTGTAATTTCAATTACAACAGTTGTTGTTCTCTTAACAAGTTTTATAGGCTGTTTAGAAAGAAAGTTCAAAATTTTTTAAATAAAGGAATCGAAGAGAGTTAAATAAATTGATTTCTCATAATATTTGTAGTTATTTTCTAAAAACTTGAAATTGCACTTATTATTTTTCTTCTATATTCTCTATCATTCATTTTCTTCTATTCTTTTTCTACCCTAATTGTAAGTTGAATTAAGTTATTAAAATAACATTCTGTTTGGATGGATACATTCTTTTGAAGGAATCAAAATAGCTGAGGAAAATAATTGTGGAAAGCAATTTTACCTTATTTGGAAAAGAAGGAAAATTAATTTATTTTCCTTCCTATTTCACTACTTTTAATTAAATATTGAAGTTATATGATCATCAAAGCCATCTAAAAGGATAGGTGAGATTAAAATGGTAATATATCAATATTAACAATTTTTTCCTCTAAAATTTTACCTTTTCCAAATAAAGGAAAATAAATTTATTTTCTTTTCTTCATTATTTTTCTTCATTATCCAAACACAAGGGTGGAAAATAACAATGTAAAGAAAATTAACAATTTATCATTATTTTGATTTCTCTTCTTTCCAAACAGAGTGTAAGGCTTTTTTACGGTAAACATTTATTGTCCTCTTTTGATTATGATCAAAGTGGGCCTCCAATTCTTGAATGAGCGATGAAAGCTATGCTAGTAACAATTAATTAATTTTTTTCTATTAAGGCAATCTTTCTCGTCTTAACTCCTAAGTCCTAACAGTGTAGTAGAAAATAAGATTACCTGATTTAGGATTTTATAGTAGTTGTCTATAAAATGTTAATAATCCACTTCTTTAAAATCTAAATATTATATAATAGAAACAATATTTTTTTAAAACACTATATGAGTTTACATACTTGCGGAAAGAGTTCATAATTATTTAAATTGATTGATTTTCATTCAAAAACAAATCAAATTAATTGATTTGCTTATCGCTATGTATTGGGAAAAAAAAACTAAAAAGGTATTAAACATTTACTTTAGAACAAAATGCAATAATAATAGTTAGTTATTTAGAAATTGTCGTCTTGCATTGTGCAAGTTTTCTCTCTTACTTTATGTAAGTTTCAGGGTTTTCTTTTTAGGGTTTCGTCTTTTTTTGCATCTAGGGCTTTTTTGCTTTTTGCTCTTCGACATTGCTCTGGATTGTACATTACAACAACTCGCTGGCATGCTATGGACGATGACGAGATGCCGATCCTACAGTCTCTAACCCTAGTTATCTCGATGGAGTCGGACTTTTGCATGGTTGGGCGATTCCTTACGGGTCGCAATATTAATTTCCCAGCAATGAGGAATACCATGGCTACCCTCCGACGGCCTGGTCGGGTAATATGCATTGAGGATTTAGGGCGCATATTTTTTGTTCAATTTTCTGTGTCTTGGACTTTTGACGAGTTAGAGACTGAGGACTATGGTAGTTCAACAACAATATGCTGTTACTCCATCCACTTCAAAAGGGTAAGGATCCTTCCTTAGTTGAGTTTCATTCAGTGGCTTATGGACACAGGTTCACGATACTTTGGTAGGACTGTTATCTGAATCGGTTGCAACTCAGTTGGGCAACTTTATTGGACAATTTAGGGAATATGACGCTAATATAATATCTAGTTTTTGGAGATCCTATATGCGATTTCGGTGTTCTGCAAATGTGAGGCACCCATTAAAACATTAGAAAAGA
The DNA here is from genome assembly GCF_041381405.1 of Jatropha curcas. Classification (NCBI taxonomy): domain Eukaryota; kingdom Viridiplantae; phylum Streptophyta; class Magnoliopsida; order Malpighiales; family Euphorbiaceae; genus Jatropha; species Jatropha curcas. Next base: position 34,425 of record NW_028322394.1, on the reverse strand, counting down.
TTCGCCTTACGGTGGGAGAGTTGTTACTATGACTTTTAAATATGAGAAGCTCCCTAACTTCTATTTTATTTGTGGATGTCTAAGTCACACAGACTCTTTTTGTGAATTGCTCTTTGCTAATCCGAATAGGGAATTCACTAAGCGCAGGGTGCTTGGTTAAGGGCCACTAATAGGGCGGGTAACAATTTCGGTGATCGATTTCTAAGGACTAAGACAGGGTCCATGTTATCTCCTATGCTTGCATCATTGAATTCTTCTGTTCCTCAGCAGGATTCTTCTAACAGAAGAGGAATGAAGGACTTACAAAATAAGCAAGTTGTTCTAATGGATGTTACCACTCATGAGAAGATTGGTGATGAAAAATTAATAGAAGCTCGTGAAAATGGGGAACTGCAGTTGGATGAAACCAAAAAACAAGATCGGGTTGGACAAATTATCTCTTCTATCTCTACATTTAGAGACTCAGAATATGTTGCTTCTTTGGTTTAAGTGCTTTCTACTTCAATGGTGGGATCTGCTCTGCAGACCCACCGATCCCAATAATATGTGTTAGTTGGAACTGTCGGGGCTTAGGCAAACCCTAGGCAGTTCATGCTCTTCGTGAGCTTGTTATAAGTAGGGACTTATATTATATTTTTAGTAGAAACTTTAGTCCATAGTTGTCGTATTGATGATTAAAATGACAATTGCAGTTTGATTGTTGCTTTTGCTGATAGGCTTAGTAGGTCAGGGGGCTTGGCGATATTTTGGAATAATCCTAGCTTAATTCATGTGACTGAATTTTCTCAAAATCATATTGATATGCTTATTTCTCCGCCCTCTAGTAGTGCATTGAGGCTTATCGACTTCTATGGGTTTCTAGAGATTGGCCGGCAGAAGAAGTCATGGAAATTTTTAACAGCTCTCTCTCGGTTACACTCTCTTCCGTGGGCTATCATTGGTGATTTTAACAATTTATTATTAGTGCATGATAAATGGGGAGGTACCGGTCCGTCTATGGACCTGATAAATGGCTTTCGCGAAACTATTGATCACTACAAAAAAAAAAAAAATGCGAATTTGTGATCAATTTTTGCGGCAGATGTAAATCGGTCACAAAATTACGATGATATTGCGACCAATTGCGATGATTGGCAGATTGAATATACATCGACGAATTTGCGATCAAACGACGATAGAATTTGCGACGGACTTGCAACCGAAGTCTTATCTGTTGCTAATTCTAGCGCTCATAATTCCTACCAGTTTGGTATCCATTTTGTGACCCTATCGCGACTAATTTGCGACTGAATTTGTGACAAATTTGTGACCGTCTCTAATTCCGTCGTAAAATTGCGTGCTCGTAAGAATTTACGACTGATTCGCGACCGAAAAGTTTGCAATCGATAATGTTGGTCATAAATCGGTCGCAATTTGCCTGACATCAAAATGACATCGCAGGAATAAAAATTGCGATCGATTTTCTGCAAAAAAAAATAGGCTTTATAAGCCCCGGTCGCCTTGCTCGACCGCATTCTCTTCTTCCCTTCTCCTCCTCCGCGTTTCCAGCCGCTTGCAGTGCTGTTTCCAGCCGCCAGCCGCCTCCTTCTCCATTCTGTTGCAGCATCGGAGAAGCCGTTCTCCTCTTCGTTCTCAGTCGACTGGTCAGGTACGAGGTGTTACTCTCTTTTTTTTTTTGGTTTTTGTTTCTGTTTTTTTTTTTTTTTTTTTTTTTGTGGATTCGTTTGTTTTTAGTTATTACTGTAGTTGCATGACAAAAAATTAAGGAAAGGTTGTTATTATTGTAGTTATTATTGTCTTTTTTTTCTTTACTTTTTTAGTTATTATTATTATTATTATTATTATTATTATTATTATTATTATTGTAGTTAAAATAATGAAATGAATATCTGGACTTTTTTTGTTGCAATTTCATTTTTCTTTGTTTTTTTTTATTAATGAAATGTTGTTTTTGCTTTTTGTTTTCTTTGTTATTATTGTAGTCACTAAGAATGCGTTTTCTTTGTTACTATTGTTGTTATTATTCTTTGTTTTTTTTTTTTTTTTTATGAAATGAACGATTCATTTGAGTTGGAGTCCTAGTAGTGGCCAGTTTGCCTTTGGAGAATATTGGTATGACATAAATGTGTTTATATTAGTGTGTTTTGACTTGAGATTTGATTATGTTATGCCGAAGTACTGCCAAAATTTTTTAAAAACTGAATATGAGGAATCATACACTTACTGATATTACAGTAAGTTTATATATGTTTATTTATATATATAACGTTGGTTAGAAATAATAACATTAGTGAGTTTTGGTGTTTGTCGATTCCACCAAATTTAAATTACTGAATTTAACTGTAGAAGTGGTGAATTCAGGTCGAACCTTAGAGACTGAAATCTTAATTTTTGTGTTTAAAAAGAAGGGGGGTTTGTTTGTGAAAAATTCAACTTAACAGTTCAAAAAGAAATTAATTAATTAAACTAAAGTAGTAATGCAAATTGATGAAAAACCAATTCAAGGTGATTTCTAATCCAATGCAAAATTGATCACAGACAACTTATGATTTAATTACTTTTTGAATACTTAACTGAAATTTACCAAAAAGCATGATAAATTCCCAAAACTCCCCTCTTTCGTTAACTTGAGCCCAGCACCCTCATTAACTCTAATTATTAAACGATCGGGTATTAAGCAATCCCTTTCAATTTAATAAAAACATTAAGAATTAGGCAGTAGTTAAACTTGAACAACAATTTATAAAGCATAAACCATTTAATTCAACCCTATTGTCTCTATAGATTATTACTGAAAACCTGAAATATAATCAATAATACCTAATTGCTACTAACATTCAAACTTTCATAACAATTACGGATTATAAAATCTGAAATAGCACTTAATCCTACCAAACAATTCACTAATAGGCCTTTTCAGCAAAGAATTCAATAGAATCAACTCAATAAGAACAAGAAACAATAGATATTCAAGAAGAAACTACTCATTTAAAACTAGAGTCTCACAAAAGTGCAAGGATGAGAAATCCCTTGAATTGGTGTAAAGAAATTAGCTACTCATAATCATGGCTTCAAATCACCAAAATAAAGAATAAAGAACAAAAACCTAGATTAATAGATGAACTAAGAGAAGAAAAACGTGCCTCCTAGCTGCTGTAGAATCACTCCTTATATAATACCTCCAAAAGGAAAAAGAATCCCTAATCAATTGGGAAATTCAAAAGCAGTAAACAGAAAATACTTGCTGTTCTGATTTCTCCCCTGTTTTTCAGCATCTTCTGTTCCAAATCTGGCTCTGACTCCTTCCATTCATTTGTAAATCTCTCTCTCTGCTTTCTAAAGAGCTAAGGCTCGCCCAAAACGGCCATCTATATCAAGAATATGACCTAAAAAACGAAACCAGATTGACGCAGCAATTCTGCTCAAAACGTCAATCTTCTATGACGTTTTTGAAGACCAAAACGACTTCATTTCATTTAATTGTCTTCACAACAACTGTAGGGCTGTCTTCTAAGAATTCATGGGCCTGGGCTGAGTTAGTTTGGACACTTGGAACTCCATATATGAAGTCCACAACAGAACAGGTTGTGCTCAGTTATACAGCACGTAGCTTCAAACTTCAGAGCTGAATTTGATCAATATTGAGCCTGAATTAGCTTCTGATTCCTACTTTGACAATTGTAGAACTTTATTTCATCTTTCCAGCTCATCAAACGGAATCCAATTTGAAGGTCTACAACTCCAGATATCCCTGAAAACCGAACAAGGGTCAAGATAAAAAAAATGCTGGAATTTTACCAATTTAATCATATTACTCCAAATGCAACTAAAATAATGTCTAATTGGTAAAAATTGTCTAACAAAGTGAATTAAGCACATAAATAACCCAAAAATGCATACGAATATAGACAATAAAAGCACTTGATAATGCACTTATCAAACTTCCCCACACTTAATCCATGCTTGTCCTCAAGCATGACTTAAAACTCAACAAAACATAGCTCAACATAAAGGGAAGAACTCTTCTCGACCCTAAACAATCCTTATGAGAACAATCAGAAAAATAAAGTCAATTACTAAGCAAAGTTAAATTGACTAAGTTTGAATGAAGTGCAAGCAAGACTAATAAGTTGAATTTAGACTCTCCTAAACATAAAATCCAAGGCTTGAATATATAAAATTAAGCACATGCAACAAAAAGTTGATAACCGTTCCTCAAAGAATTACTTGGTAACTCACCAAGGTACAAAAATTCATCGCGACCATACATGCAAAGACTAAATAAAAACAAAAGAAAACTGTTTATACCTTCTTCTTTTTTTTTTTTTTTGTTTTTTTTTTATTTTTTATTTTTTTATTCAAGAAGCTTGAGCATTTATCGTGTGCTTAAGTTGTCACCAATGGTACCCGCTTACGGGTATATGAAGTCACGAGCTCAAGTGGCTACTAGCACTGCTCTTTACCCATTATTGGGCAGCGAAGCGATCCGACTGCTACAAGTCTTACACTTGTTGACTCATTTCGACTTTTCTCTTGACTCAAAAACACATACACATAAAAGGCTCATCTTTGTACCTAGGTATCCTACCAAGAATTCTAGAAGTAACGGTCAAAATTTAGCTCATACAATAAAAATTAAACTCAAGCCTCAAATTCTAGGTCTAAAAGAGTCACAAATTTAACAAATTATTCAAAAATGCACAAGAGTAAAAAACAGTCAAAGTGACTTAGTTAGACTAATTGAAATTGCTTTTCAACCTAGTTCAAAGGCCTGTTCAAACCCAAGAATAAAATTCTTTGCAACTTTAGTTTTTCGTAAAAATTAGAGTTTCAAGTCTTACTTAAAGGACACAATAAACCCTTGGAGTAATCCCAAAAATCAGCTCAAATCATTAATCAAACAAAATTTTACTCAAAATTCATGGGATAAGTGCCTGACATCTAACTCAACCAATCATAATCAAATGGCAGCAGAAACAAATGAGCAAAATAAGTTGTATGGCAATAGCTATTTAACAAAAGAAAGCTCAAAATTTCAGCAATATGCCATCATAAATTCAGCAGCATTATTATACCATGAAGCATAAAAATCATCAAAAATAAAACCCTAACTTCCCCACACTTACTTTACACATTGTCCTCAATGTGGACAAATCATAATTAAATCACAAGAGGAAGGTCTCAAGAGTAATAATAAAAAAAAACTGCCTTGTTTCGCTGAAATTTACTCATCAAATAAATTGCAACCAAAAGCCAAGCTGTTGTCTGGTAAAGGGTACTTGCTATAGAATAAAATGCAAAACACAAGCCAGACAAACAAGCAAATAAGTGAATGCAAATAAATAAATAAATAAAATAAAGCAAAAATCTGGGTTGCCTCCCAAAAAGCGCCTTTTTTTATCGTCGTTAGCTCGACATGGTCACATCATCTTCTTCAATCTAAATAAATTGGATCACTCAATTTGATTTCTTCTAGTGAATGCTCTTGGAAGCCTTCATAAAATGGCTTGAGTCTATGGCCATTGACTTTGAATACCTTCTTAGTTCCTAAACTTTGAATCTCAACAGCACCATAAGAAAACATATTAGTAACAATAAACGGACCAATCCAACGAGAACGCAACTTACCAGGCATTAACTTTAATCTAGAATTATACAATAAAACTTTTTGCCCAACCATAAATTCCTTTTTTAAAATTAGTTTATCATGAAATGCTTTTGTCTTTTCCTTATAAATTTTAGAATTTTCATAAGCATCAAGACGAATCTCCTCTAACTCCTGCAATTGTAACTTTCTTTCCACACCAGCAGCATCTAACTCAAAATTACAATTTCTAACAGCCCAAAAAGCCTTATGTTCTATCTCAACACGAAGGTGACACATCTTACCAAAAACCAACCTGTAAGGGGACATAACTATGGGTGTCTTATAGGCTGTCCTGTAAGCCCACAAAGCATCATCAAGTCTAAGGCTCCAATCCCTTCTATTTGGCTTCACCATCTTCTCTAGGATAGACTTCACCTCTCTATTTGATACCTCAGCTTGCCACTTGTTTGAGGATGATAGGCTGTAGAAACTCTATGAAAAACACCATATTTCTTTAATAATGCCTCCACAGCTCTATTGCAAAAATGTGTGCCTCTGTCACTGATCAAAGCTCTAGGAATTCCAAACCTGCTGAAAATATGTGACTTGACAAAATCTACAACAACTTTAGAATCATCAGTTCTAGTGGCTTAGCTTCCACCCATTTGGAAACATAATCACAGCAAGTAATATATAAGTAAAACAAAAGAAGAAGGAAATGGACCCATAAAATCGATTCCCACACATCAAAAATTTCACATACAAGTATTGGGGTCTGACTCATCTCATTCCTTTGAGATATACTTCCTGTTCTTGACACTGTTCACAATTTTTACAGAAAATATATGCATCACGAAAAATGGTAGGCCAATAAAAACCACAATCCACTATCTTTCTACCTGTTCTCTTAGGTCCAAAATGACCACCACATGCAAATGAATGACAAAAAACAAGAATTGATTCAATCTCATTATCAGGGATACATCTCCTAATAATTTGATCAGAACAAAATTTCCACAAATATGGTTCATCCCATACATAATACTTAGATTCACTCTTCAATTTTTCTTTTTTAGCTCTACTTAAATCAGAAGGCATAGTCTTAGTAACCAAATAATTCACCAAATCAGCATACCAAGGGATCATACCTTGTAATTTAAACAATTGCTCATCAGGAATAATTCTTGTAAAGGAATTGGATCCTCTTGTGTCACCAACCTGCTCAAATGATCAGCTACCAAATTCTCAGCACCTTTCTTATCCTTGATTTGTAGATCAAATTCTTATAAAAGAAGAATCCATCTAATTAGTCTTGGCTTTGCTTCCTCTTGCTAAGAGAAACTTTTAAAGCTGCATGATCAGAAAAAACAATCACTTTAGAATTAAGCAAGTATGACCGAAATTATCTAAAGTAAAAACAATAGCTAAGAACTCTTTTTCAGTTGTGGAGTAATTGCGCTGTGCAGAGTTCAATGTCCGGATGCATAATAAATCACATGAAAAAGTTTTCCTCACGCTGCCCTAAAACAGCCCCCCACCGCATAATTACTTGCATCGCACATAATTTCAAATGGTACAGACCAATTAGGAGCTTGAATAATAGGAGTTGTCGTCAGTGCTGACTTTAACTGTTAAAAGCCTCCATACATTCTTCACAAAACTCAAATTTAACATCCTGCTGCAATAGTCTAGATAAAGGTACTGCTATCTTGGAAAAATTCTTGATAAAACCTTTAGAGAAACTGCACGACCAGGAAAGAACGCAATTCCCTCATAGTTATGGGGTATGGTAAATTCACAATTAAATCAACCTTTGACTTGTCTACCTCAATACCTCTATTAGAAACAACATGCCTAAAACAATTCTTGGTCTACCTAAAGTGGCACTTCTCATAATTCAAAACCAGATTTTCTCAATGCATCGTTCAAGAACAGAATTTAAATTATGTAAACATGCATCAAATGAATCACCATACACTGTAAATCATCCATGAAAACTTCAATGCAATTATCAATAAATCTGAGAATATGCTGACCCATACTCTCTGAAATGTTGCCGGTGCATTACAAAAGTCCCAAAAGGCATTCTTCTAAATGCAAAAGTTCCAAAAGGACAAGTTGAAGGTAGTCTTTCTCGTGATCCTCTGGTGCTATCACAACTCGATTATACCCCGAAAAACCATCAAGAACGCAGAAATAAACTTACCTGCTAACCGCTCAAGCATTTGATCAATGAATGGCATGGGAAGTGGTCCTTTCTAGTTGAAAAGTTACCTTGTGGGTAGTCTATGCACATACGCCATCCACTCTAAAATCCGTGTTGGAACCAGCTCATTATCTTGATTTGCTACAACCGGAACTCCTGATTTCTTTGGCAAGACTTGAACTGGACTTAACATTTACTGTCTGAAATTGGGTAAATCACACCCCAGCATCTAATAGCTTCAAAATCTCCTTTCTTCACAACTTCCATCATCAGTGGTTCAGCCTCCTTTGAGCGTCTCTACTTGGCTTAGCAATCATCTTCTAACAAAATCCGATGCATACACACCGATTGGCTTATACCTTTGATGTCACCCAATGTCCATCCAATTGCTTCCTTATGTATTCTTAGAACTCTTGTCAACCTTTCTTCTTCAATCTTAGTTACTTACTTGAAATGATAACTGGAAGTGTATCATTATTCTCCCAAGTAAATATACTTCAAATGCTCCTGTAATGGGTATTGACGTCAGGAATTGGGTAGCATCTCTAATAGAAGGCAAAAATGGTCGTATGATTAGGTAAATCAATCCTAGAACCCTTGTACCTTTTTGGAACTAATGGTATGACCTCCAATTCCATTACTGCATCTTGAATTTCTGCACTTAGGGGCTGGTTTTGTACTTTCCTTCATAAATTCCATTGACTAATCACTACTTCTAACTTATCTCCTTGCTCAAACGTCAACGACATTCTGCCACAAGAATCAATTACTCAGAGAAAAAACACAGAATGCTCATCAACAGGATGTTTCATAGCATCAAAAATATTAAATTTAACTACTTCCCATCAATTCCCATGGTTAAAGTGCCAGCATCCACATCAATTTAGTCTTGGCAGTTTTTAAGAAAGGTCTACCCAATAATCAATGCAGAATTTGATGTGGAAACACTTTCCCCCATATCCAAATATAAAAATATGTTGGAAAAATTAATTGCCTACCTGCACCAAAACATCCTCAACTACACCCATCGGGTACGCATTAGAACGATCAACCAATTGAATAATAACACTAGTTTCCTTCAAAGCATTTAAATTCAAAGTTTGAAAAATAGAATGCGACATGACATTAATAGATGCTCCCCAAATCTGCCATTGCTTTCTCAATTTTAGAATCACCTATTCTACATGGGATAGAAAACGAACCTGGATCCTTACACTTTGGAGGTAATTTTTCTTTGAATGAATGCTGACACATTTTCCCCCAACGGTAACTTTTTCATTACTTCTAAACTTTCGCTTTGTAGCTACATAATTCCTTAAGGAATTTAGCATACCTGGGAATTTGCTTGATTGCATTAAGTAACGGTATATTAACCTCTACCCTTCCTGAACATCTCCAAAATCTCTTTCTCTTGTTCTTCCTTCCTTGTCTTGGCCAACCTACTAGGAAATGGAGGAGGAACAACAAATTATTAGCATCGTTAAGTTTAGAATTTACCTCATCTTCAGGAATATCAGAATCCTTTGAACCTTGCTTGTGCTTCTTTGTTGACTCTTTTACAAACCTGATTATTAACTTCTCTCCCACTTCGCAAAAGTATAGCACTAGCATTTTCTTTAGGATTAATCACAGATTGCGATGGAAGCTTACCAGAATTTTGAGCTTCAAGTTTGCTCACAGATGAAGCTAACTGACCAATCTGCTTCTCTATATTATGAATACTAGTTCTAGTTTCCTGCTGAAAACTGTTGTGTATTAGTGGCCAAAGCTTAACAATATCATCAAGTGACATACCTTGATTTTGAGAGGAAGAAGATGGTTGATTCACTTGTGGTCTTTGCTGCTGGTAGCGATTTTGCATTGGCTGATTCCCATAACTCAAATTCGGATGGTCTCGCCATCCCGGATTGTAAGAATTAGAATAGGGATCATACCTGCGTTGTTGCTGCCCAAAATTTCCTACTGCATTGGCTTGCTGCACTAGTTCATCCTCTTGAAGTGTAGGACACATATCAGTAGCATGACCAGGAACCATGCAAATTTCACATGTTTTAACAGCTTGCATATTTCCTACAGCAATTTGTCTAACCAAAGAAGTTAATCTGAAATTTGTTTCTCGAGATTAGACGTACTTACCTCATTAACCTTCTTAGACGTGTGATCCATTCTCATTCCAAACTGCTGGGAATTTGCTGCCATGTTAGCAATTAATCTTTTTGCATCTTCTGGTGTCTTGTCAACTAAAGCACCTCCACTAGCAGCATCTATCATATTTCGATCCATCGGACATAAGTCCCTCATAAAAATATTGGATCAACAGCTGCTCAGTAATTTGATGATGGGGGACAGCTTGCACAAAGTTTCTTAAACCGCTCCCAATGCTCATATAAACTCTCTTCACTATGTTGCCGAATGCCACAAATGTCTTTCCTTATGTTGGCAGCCCAAGATGCAGGAAAATACTTCTCTAAAATATTCGCTTCATCTCATTCCATGAATTAATTGATCCAGAAGGAAGGTAATACAACCAGTCCTTAGCTTTGTCTTCCAATGAGAAAGGGAAAGCTCGAAGCTTAATTTGCTCTTCTGAAACTCCTTGAGGCTTCATGCTAGAACACACCACATTGAATTCCTTCAAATGTTTATGCGGATCCTCACCTGAAAGTCCATGAAATTTAGGCAACAAATGGATTAGACTAGATTTTAATTCAAAAGCAACATCTAAAGTAGGAAATTGAATGCACAAATGTTGCTGATTTAGGTCAGGTGTAGCCAATTCTTTCAAGGTTCTGGCAGCCATAGTATCAATTTCAGATTCTGAATCTGAAATTGATTCCCTCGGAGAATTGTTTGAACTATCATTAATCGTCCGTTCAGATGAGGCTTGACTCAAAGTAGCTTGTTTAGCTTTTTTAGCTAATTTTCTCAAACATTTAGCTGTTTTTTCTACTTCAAGATCAAAAATAATTTCACCAGATTGAGAACTTCTTGTCATAAACCAAATGACTTCAATTCTCCTTCAATTCTACAAATTTTACCACAAACCTGAAACCACAACACTACACAAAGGTAAGAAAACTATTTTAACAAAATAAAAACACAAAATATAATAATCTTTCAGTCCCCGGCAACGGCGCCAAAAATTTGATGTTTGTCGGTTCCACCAAATTTAAATTACTGAATTTAACTGTAGAAGTGGTGAATTCAGGTCGAACCTTAGAGACTGAAATCTTAATTTTTGTGTTAAAAAGAATAGGGGGTTTGTTTGTGAAAAATTCAACTTAACAGTTCAAAAAGAAAATTAATTAATTAAACTAAAGTAGTAATGCAAATTGATGAAAAACCAATTCAAGGTGATTTCTAATCCAATGCACAATTGATCACAGACAACTTATGATTTAATTACTCTTTGAATACTTAACTGAAATTTATCAAAAAGCATGATAAATTCCCAAAACTCCCCTATTTCGTTAACTTGAGCCCAGCACCTTCATTAACTCTAATTATTAAATGATCGGGTATTAAGCAATCCCTTTCAATTTAATAAAAGCATTAAGAATCACGAAGTAGTTAAACTTGAACAACAATTTATAAAGCATAAACCATTTAATTCAACCCTATTGTCTCTATAGATTATTACTGAAAACCTAAAATATAATCAGTAATACCTAATTGCTACTAACATTCAAACTTTCATAACAATTACGGATTATGAAATCTGAAATAGCACTTAATCCTACCAAACAATTCACTAATAGGCCTTTTTAGCAAAGAATTCAATAGAATCAACTCAATAAGAATAAGAAACAACAGATATTCAAGAAGAAACTACTCATTTAAAACCCGAGTCTCACAAAAGTGCAAGGATGATAAATCCCTTGAATTGGTGTAAAGAAATTAGCCACTCATAATCATGGCTTCCAACCACCAAAACAAAGAATAAAGAACAAAAACCTAGATTAATAGATGAACTAAGAGAAGAAAAACATGCCTCATAGCTGCTGTAGAATCACTCCTTATATAACACCTCCAAAAGGAAAAAGAATCCCTAATCAATTGGGAAATTCAAAAGCAGTAAACAGAAAATATTTGCTGTTCTGATTTCTCCCCTGTTTTTCAGCATCTTCTGTTCCAAATCTGGCTCTGACTCTTCAATGAATTTGAAAATCTCTCTCTCTGCTTTCTAACGAGCTAAGGGTCGCCCAAAACGGACATCTACAACAAGAATATGACCTAAAAAACGAAATCAGATTGACGCAGAAATTCTGCTCAAAACGTTAATCTTCTATGACGTTTTTGAAGACCAAAACTGACTTCATTTCATTTAATTGTCTTCACAGCAACTGTAGGGCTGTCTTCTAAGAATTCAATGGGCCTGGGCTGAGTTAGTTTGGACACTTGGAACTCCAGATATGAAGTCCACAACAGAACAGGTTGTGCTCAGTTATACAGCACATAGCTTCAAAATTCAGAGCTGAATTTGATCAATATTGAGACTGAATTAGCTTCTGATTCCTCTTTGACAATTGTAGAACTTTATTTCATCTTTCCAGCGCATCAAATGGAATCCAATTTGAAGGTCTACAACTCCAGATATCCCTGAAAAACCGAACAAGGGTTAAGATAAAAAAATACTGGAATTTTACCAATTTAATCATATTACTCCAAATGCAACTAAAATAATGTCTAATTGGTAAAAATTGTCTAACAAAGTGAATTAAGCACATAAATAACCCAAAAATGCATACGAATATAGACAATAAAAGCACTTGATAATGCACTTATCACTATGTTAAGTTTTTTTCGAATTTTAATAATAAAAGAAATTTTTTACTGATAAAAAAAATTCAAGGGAAATTAATTAATGAAGATATCGGAATTTAAGGAAGCACAGGTCAAGACCAATCCAAAGTACAAATTAAATGTTCATTTGGCAATTATAATACAAACAAGTAGATGTCAGTTAGCTTTATATTACTGGAGCTGTATAGCAATAAATAATGTCAGTTAGTTTCTTTGCATGGAAGTCCATAAAGAAGCTTGAGAATTTTAGAAACGACTATATCTCGATTCTAAATTCGTTGCTAATACATTCCTAAATCTGACTCCAAAAAACATTCCATTCCCGTATATGTAGCAACGAAATTTTCATTCTAAATTCCATTTCTAATTCGTTTCTGATCTGTTACTAATTCGTTCATTACTTAAGTGTGATATTTTGAGATCAGTTTCATTTCTAACCCGTTGTTAATTAGAAATGGATCAATTCCTAAAACGCAATTTTCTTATCGTTATAGTTGATAACTAAAAGAAATTTTCTTATAGGTAGCAAAAGTATTAAGGAAATGGTTAGCTAACGTCAATTCTATATTAAAAAAAAAAAATTATAATTGGCTAAATTAAACTTTTATCTATTATCAAAATAATTAGCGCTTATCTAATGGGCATATCCAAAGATAATTAAACTTTTAAAACCCTAAATAAAACTAAATTAAAAAAATTCTTATTTAAAACCCAGACTATAAATTTGAAAATATATTATTTATAAATATTCTTATATTTAATTTCTTTCACCACAAAAAAAACGCCATTTTGCGACCGACAAATCGGTCGCAAAATGGCAAAAATCGGTCGCTATGTATACTTTGAGACCGATTGCGACCGACAAACGTCGGTCGCAAAATCACTGGTCGCAAATGTTAATTGCGACCGATGAGAAAATCGGTCGCAAATTAGAGACCGATAAGTCGGTCGCAAAATTGAAAAAGCGGTCGCAAATTTTGGTCGTGGTTTAATTGGAAATTCAGTCGCAACTTTGGTCGCAGAAGATCGGTCGCAATTTTTTAAAATCGGTCGCAAATCGGTCTCAAATTATAAATTCAAAAAATTTTTTTTGGTATCAAATCGGTCGCAAATCGGTCGCAAAAATGAAAAAGGAAATAAAAAAAATTAATATTATTTTGAAACCAAAATTTTTCTACACCTGTGAAAGTTGACATAAATGCATATATACACACACGCAATTCAAGAACAGTATAAAAATGTAATTTTTATTGTTCTGAACAAATTTAAAAATGAAAATACAAAATGAAAAATAAAAGGTCGGAAATCAAATCTATATATGCTGCTGCTCATCTGCAGGATCCGATGTCGGACCGCCGGGAGGAGTACCTGCTGGATGTGATGTAGCGCCAGGAGGGGTGAGCAAGGTATCGCCTGCAGCATCGGGATCAGGAGCCGATAGTGGCTGCTGCTGAGACGTCGAAACATGTCGGTCTGTAGCAGGCAGGATCAGAGGAAGAAAAGTACCAGCACGGTCCTCACCGGACAGCCGCAGCACATGCGCTCTAAGCTCTGCAATCTGTCTCTGCTGATCAGCAAGCTGAGCCCGTATATCATCATCATAGTGCGAGCCAGTGTGCTCCGGCTGCGGTGCTGCGCTGGCTGTAGAAGCGTGAGCTGCTGAGCCAGTGTAAAACTGTGATGCCTGAGACCCGATGCCGTATACCTTCCTCTTCTTCTCGCCCCCTACAGCCTCGAGATAAAGCGCTACCTCGTCAATTCTTGACTCAGCTTCGGATTCATCGGTCTGAGAAGTAACAATACGCTCCCGAGCTGTAGTATAGTTCTCCTGAAAATAAAAAATTAATTAATCAATGCAATTGCAAGCTTTATTATATTGAACTTTGTACATCTTCGCAATGATTAGAGGGTAAATGTAAATATTATTCATTGTTACTTACATTGACGCTCAGCGCACGTCTGTCGACAAAGGTATTACGATCGTGGTCCTTCGTGTGAGTGTATGTAAACACCTCCATCGGTGTGGGCTCACGACCTAATTCTTTAGCCTGTAATAAATTTTTATTCATGATATATTAATATATATGATGTACTTTCAAACATCAGTTGTATTGTAAATGGACTAGGTCACTTACTAATAATCGAGCTGTCTCTATAGCAGATATAGATCCGCCTGTGTGTCGCGAAGGTCCTGCTCCATCACCGCCAGTCTCACTGCGCCTGTTTTGTGCAAATATCTCCCGCTTTCTCTTGAATGCAGGATCCTCCCAAGCCTTTTGCCAGCTCTCCCATATCCTGAGACACGCACTGCTGCTTCTTACCGCTTTTTCTCATCCTATAGTGAAGTCAGGTATCGATCGGCGCATATCTTCTCCAGGCTACTTTCACATAGCTGTAATGGCCTCGTCCCATATGAAATGTTTCTGCAAAAAAATGAAATATAGCGTTTAAACACTAAGGATTATCTTGAATTGTAAACATTGAATGATGATATAACTTAAACCAAAGAGTACCTGGAACTCCTCCAATAAAAGTCTCTCGCCTCTTGTGGTACGGCATCCCATGTGTATCCTTCTTTATGGCTGTAGCTTGATTATCTTCAAATTTGCCTCGCTGCTCGAGAAGATGGATATATGCTGAAAAAAAAAACAGAAGTGAAATATAATTACACGAAAGCATCAGAGATGAACAAGACAAATATAATTACAAAATATGCCTACAGAAAATCTGAATAAGTACTTACTGTCCCGCTACCAAACTGAGGGTGATACGTGGATCTGATGAAGCTGCAAAAAATGACAATGTTATACATTTCTAGATAATTAATATGTAATTAAAATGACAGTTATGACATTATGATTACCTTGCACAGTGGGGACGTGCAGCTGTGGAGTCTTAATGGTCCAGAAACTGGGGGTCTAGAAGAGGAAGGAGCAGAAGAGGAAGGAGCAGAAGGCGTGTGATGTGATGGCGGCAGTACTGGACGCTGAGCAGAGGATGAAGCCCCAGACGTACCTGAAGAAGGGTGTGATGGCGGGATGTGCGCTAGAGAGCAGAGAAAAGTCTACAGAGCAGACGGAGTAGAGAGTACGGGGTCGTGAGCAGAGGATGACGCCCCAGACGTACCTGAAGAAGGATGTGATGGCGGCAGTACTGGTCGCTGAGCAGATAACGAAGCCCCAGACGTACCTGACGAAGGACGAGGGATCGACCCTCCTCGTCCACGGGCACTGCGTCCAGGGCCACGACCTCCACGCGAACCACTGCCGGACGCGTCAGAATCAAACGCTCTGCCTCTAGCCATCTGTACTGCAGATATCAGAACCTAGATAAAATGAATTTATACAATTATATGAATTGTAGAACATGTGGTAAATATGAGTAAACAAAGTGAATACCATTGAAATTCTTCATTAATAATATTAATTACATATACATTTATCAATTTGTAACAGTAAAATTGCTCTAAGTTTTAAGTGTCTTCAATATCATCTGCTTCCTCCTCCTCTTCATCAGCTTCCTCTTCTTCATATTCGTCTTCTGAGGTACCCATGATGATTTGATCTTCTTCCTCTTCATCATCTGATGCTCCTATTTCAACATAAGATCGGCTTTCATCATCCAATCTATCTGTTAAATCTTCAACAACTTGCATCGGTTGCGTTTCAACCCTAACTTCTTGAAATGCCTCCGATACTGCGAGTGAAGAAGATTGTTTCGTTTCAAGTGCATGAACAACTGATCTAGCCTTGATTTTACACACTGCCATCCAATCGCATCATCTCGGTTTAACGATGGATATGGGACATAGTACACCTGTGCAGCTTTGCATTGCCAAACAAAGGTTCATACTTTGTATATCTTTCTTTCTTTTTGATTAATATCAAACCAGATTATACTTAGGATGAACCTTCATGCCAATGTTGGCGTAGGATCAAACCATTCACATTTGAATAAAGATTGTGCACTTCATTGGTAGGCCTGGATATTCTAACTCCAAAACCTCAACCCAATTTCCCATAAAAATCGTTTGACACGTCACTGTAGTTTGATCCCTTTATGCACACACCGCTGTTCATTGTCTTTCTGCTTCTCCCATAACCCTCAGTGTGAAACTTGTAACCGTTTACAAAGTAGCCAGAGTAGGCATTAGCAACCGGTAATGGCCCCTTTGCCAGATCCGTAATAAATCTGTTACGAATATCGCTTCCGAGCTTCGAGCCTATGGGAAATAGTAATGACATGAGTCATGTACATTCCGTGTTGTGTACATTGAAAGTAACTTACATAATATTTGAACCATTCTGCAAATTCCGTGTCCAGCTTTGCATCAACTGCAGTATCAGTCAAATTGAGATTTTGAAGCCGCAGAAGATTGATATTTCCTATTTATCAACGAACCATATTAGCATAAGTATGATTTAACAACGACCCACGTCAAGTTAGAATGTTTTACATTATTTATACTTATGTACATATGGGTGATCCTCTTTGCAATTCAATAAAATATAGGTTTGAGCCGCTTATATCTCTGCATCAGTCAATCGTCTTTTTTTTGATTTTACCAATCGTACGCCCAGGTCGGTGAAAATTTTTAGATTTCCTTCAAACTCAGATTTGAACGCGATCTCCTCGTCATCGTACGTGGCACTCTCCGATGCATGGTGAAAACATGTTGGTCAAAGGTAGTGTGAACAGAATGTGGAAGCTTCTTCCACCAAATATGCATGTGCAAATGGATCCCTCGACCTTTGCCTTGATGCGCACATTTCTTTTAATTTTCTGTAGGTGTCTGTGATTGTACAATGCCAATATGTAAGTATAAGTGCAAAAAAAATGATGTAATCATTAGAATGAGATGTTAGTGAATACCTCTCAAATGGATACATCCATCGATATGTACCGGTCCTGCTAAAACGACATTTCATAGGGCAAATGAACCGGCAGATGTTCCATAGAATCAAAGAAGTCGGGTGGAAAAATTCGCTCCAACTTGCACATCACTACTGGGATTTCTCGCGCTAATTGGTCCATATCATCGCATCGGATAACAGTCATCGTCAATTCCTTGAAAAAGAGACTCAATTCTGTCATGCTTCCCAAATTTTTCCTGGTAATAATTCCCGGAATGCCACAGGGATCAATCTTTGCATGAAAACATGGCAAGTCATGGCTTTTTCATGCCAAACAATCTGTACTTCCTCATTGTCACACATCTACCCATATTTGAACAGTAGCCATTGGGAAACCTTAATGATCGTAACCCATTCGCACAATAATTTGCCTTTGCGGGTTTATCTAAACAATAACATGCCCTTCGGAAACTTACCAGTAAGTACAGATTGCTCGAGTTTCTGGTCGACGACAAATTTACTTCATGTCTGCTCTCGCTTTGCATTACCTTGGTTTTCCCTTTCCATGTTCTGACAGTGTTGAACAGATTTTCAAACACATTTTTTTCTATGTGCATGACGTCCAAGGTATGACGGATAAGAAGTGAACTCCAGTATGACAAATCCAGAAGATGCTTCGCTTTTTTCCACCCGCTATTCCTGCCAATTCTTGTATTTACTCATCTGCACCTAACTCTGTAAACTTTCATAAGCCCCAGATCTTCATTTCTTGTAATATTTGTGCTCCAGACTTCACAGGTGGAGGGGGTTTCAACAATAGTCGTGTTCTTTCTTAAGCATTGTCGATTTCTCCTCCAAGGGTGAGATTCTGGTAAGAATTTGCGACTGGACAATCAAACTAACATTGTTTACCTCCATTCTTTAGTGTAAATGCATTAGTGTTTTCCATGCAGTGAGGACAAGCCAATTTGCCAGACGTACTCCACCCAGATAACATTCCAAAAGCTGGAAAATCACTGATGGTCCAAAGCAAAGCAGCTCGCATTATGAAATTCTGATTGGTCGAAATATCGAATGTTTCAAACCCATATTCCCATAAATAATTAAGTTCAGCAATCAAAGGCTTGCAGAAACACATGAATTTTATGTTTTGGATTAGTAGGCCCCAGGAACAATAAACACGCAAAAAACATATATTCATTCTTTCATACACCTTGACGGTGGTAGATTATACGGTGTCACAATGACAGGCCATGATGAATATTGTTGTCCTGATTGGCCAAACGGCTGATGAAACCCATCAGTACAAAGCCCCAATCTCACGTTTCTCATATCAGCAGCAAACACATGATGAATGTTATCAAAACGTTTCCACGCTTCAGAGTCTGACGGATGAGTCATTATACCATCCTCATATTCATGCCAAAGCATGCCATGTCATGTGTTCAGCTGTCGCCTTAGATACATATAACCTTTTGAAGGCGAGGAATAAGAGGGGAAATCATACATCTTCTTGAAAGCCTTCTCTTTTTGTTCTCTACCAGTCCCTTGACCCCCGTCGTTGAGTATCTTGGAAGATTACAAAACTTGCATTCTCTAATTCCGAGTCAAACACCCAGAATATCATACAATTATTACGACAGCAATCAATCTTTTCTACGGTAGTCCCAACCCCCGAACTAATTTTTTTTTGTCGATAAAAATTATTCAACCATTGCATGGCCTTCAGGCAACATTTCTTTTGCGTAACTGCACAAAATCATCGTAACACCTTTCTGAAAAATGTGTGCCTCCGCTTTCATGTGTAGTAATCGTGCAATAACAGACATGAATGAATGATTCTTGCATCCAGGCCACAGTTCACTGTTAGCTGCACTTAGCATGTCAAACAATTGTTGTTGCTGCTACGTTTGGCGATTCCTCCATATTATCCCAATCACATTGTACTTACTCGCATCGATTACCATATCATTGCATTGATTACCATACAGAAATTGATAAGGCTGAACTTCTAAACTTATCGGAAGGAGTGGCCTGACCCACTGGCAACTCGAGCTTCACCATGATGTATCCATTCGTAATAATTTTCCACGAACCCATGTTTGCACAAATGAAGTTTCACTGTATCGATGTCTAAGAAGGCTCGATTTTCGACACTTCTTGTGATTACATGGACACCTCAACTTATTACCATCCATAAAACTGGGATTACCAACTGCAAACTGTATAAACGCCCTCCAATCCTTGCAGGAACTCTTGTCTTAATATCCCATTGACCTCGAACCTCCAGTACATCCAATCTCGATTATTTTGCATTTTTTTTTTTACCTAATTAACAATTGTGTTATAAAGGGCCATGTCATGTAATTGCATTAGTCTAAACCATCCTTAAAACATGCACCTAATGTAATGTCAATTTACAACACTTATAACTAACTAAGGTTATTTCTATAATAAGGGTAACTATATATAAATGTAAAATCACTAAGTTCATTTATTGAATACAAAGACTACTATAATAAAGGTAAGTGTACTATCTACATATTGAATTTTTCGGAAAAAAATTTGGCAGCATTTCGGCACAACACAATCAAATCTCAAATACAAAAACAAATCAATAAACACTTCTATATCATACCACATTCTCCAAAGGCAATATGGCCACTACTAGGCCTCCAATCCAAACTCATCATCCTTTAAGTCAAAAACATATTTAAGAGTAATAACGACAATAATATAAAATAAAGAAAAACACAGCCAAAACTTCTCAAGAAAGAGTTGCCAATAATTAAGAACATGTAATAACCTAAACACACAAAAATTATTTATATAAATTCCAATTATTCTTCAAAAAAAAAAAAACAATTGGACCAATTAGTTTTTGTACGTGTATTATTTTTGTTCAGTACTTTCACAGAGTTAGTTTTTATGCATCAACTACGTATACGCTGATCACTACAAAAAAAACGCCATTTTGCGACCGATAAATCGGTCGCAAAATGGCTAACATCGGTCGCAAATTGTACTTTGCGACCGATCTGCGACCGAAATATGTCGGTCGCAAAATACCTGGTCGCAAAAAATAATAGCGACCGATTATACCATCGGTCGCTATTTTGCGACCGATTATATCGGTCGCAAAACTGGAATAATCGGTCGCAATTTTTGGTCGTGGTTTAATTTGAAATTCAGTCGCTAATTTGGTCGCAGGAAAAAACGGTCGCAAATATTTTTAATCGGTCGCAAATCGGTCGCAAAATGTTAATTTAAAATTGTAAGTTTCGGTATCAAATCGGTCGCAAATCGGTCGCAAATTTAAAAAAAAATAAAAAAAAATTAAATATTATTATAAACCAAAATTTTTCCGCACCTGTGAAAATTGACATATATACACATATATATCACACACGCAATTCAAGAACAATGTAAAATGAAATTTTTATTGTACTGAACAAATTAAATATCAAATATAAATAAAAAACTAAAAGGTTCCAAAATCAATCTATGCTGCTGCTCATCTGCAGGATCCGATGTCGGATCGCCGGGAGGAGTACCTGCTGGATGTGATTGTAGCGCCAGGAGGGGGTGACCAAGGTATCGTCTGCAGCATCGGGAAGTGGCTGCTGCTAGAGACATCGAACATGTCGGTCTTGTTAGCAGGCGCAGGATCAGAGGAAGAAGTACCAGCACGGGGCTCACCGGACAGCCGCATCACATGCGCTCTAAGCTCTGCAATCTGTCTCTGCTGATCAGCAAGCTGAGCCCGTATATCAATCATCATACTGCGACGTCAGTGTGCTCCGGCTGTCGTGCTGCGCTGGCTGTAGAAGCGTGAGCTGCTGAGCCAGTGTAAAACTGTGATGCCTGAGACCCGATGCCGTATACCTTCCTCTTCTTCTCGCCCCCTACAGCCTCGAGATAAAGCGCTACCTCGTCAATTCTTGACTCAGCTTCGGATTCATCGGTCTGAGAAGTAACAATACGCTCCCGAGCTGTAGTATAATTCTCCTGAAAACAAAAACTTAATTAATCAATGCAATTGCAAGCTTATTATATTCAACTTTATACATCTTCACAATGATTAGAGGGTAAATGTAAAGATTATTCATTGTTACTTACATTGACGCTCAGCGCACGTCTGTCGACAAAGGTATTACGATCGTGGTCCTTCGTGTGAGTGTATGTAACACCTCCATCGGTGTGGGCTCACGACCTAATTCTTTAGCCTGTAATGAATTTTTATGCAATGATATATTAATATATATAGTGTCCTTTCATTAAACATCAGTTTCTTGTAAAGGGACTAGTTCACTTACTAATAATCGAGCTGTCTCTATAGCAGATATAGATCCGCCTGTGTGTCGCGAAGGTCCTGCTCCATCACCGCCAGTCTCACTGCGCCTATTTGTGCAAATATCTCCCGCTTTCTCTTGAATGCAGGATCCTCCCAAGCCTTTTGCCAGCTCTCCCATATCTCCTGAGACACGCACTGCTGCTTCTTTTACCCGCTTCTTCTCATCCTATAGGTCAAGTCAGCGTATCGATCGGCGCATATCTTCTCCCAGGCTACTTTCAGCATAGCCGTAATGGCCTCGTTCCCATATGAAATGTTTCTTGCAAAAAAATGAAATATAGCGTTTAAACACTAAGGATGTATCTTGAATTGTAAACATTGAATTATGATATAACTTAAACCAAAGAATACCTGGAACTCCTCCCAATAAAGTCTCTCGCCTCTTGTGGTACGGCAATCCCATGTGTATCCTTCCTTTATGCAGCTGTAGCTTGATTATCTTCAAAATTTGCCTCGCTGCTCGAGAGGATGGATATATGCTGAAAAAAAACAGAAGTGAATATAATTACACGAAAGCATCACAGTTATGAATAAGTACAAAATATAATTACAAAATATGCCTGCAGAAAATTTGAATAAGTACATTACTGTCCCGCTACCAACTGAGGGTGATACGTGGATCTGATGAAGCTGCAAAAGAAATGACAAATGTTATAAATTTTTAGATAATTATAGATATAATATAACATGACAGTTATGGACATTTAATGATTACCTTGCACAGTAGGTGACTGTGCAGCTGGTGGAGTCTGTACCTGAGGCAGAAGAGGAACGGAGCAGAAGAGGAAGGAGGCAGAAGAGGTAAGCGAGTCAGAAGGCTGTGACGGCGGCAAGTATGGGACGCTGAGCCTGAGGGAAGCCCCAGACGTACCTGAAGAAGGATGTGATGGCGGCAGTACTGGTCGCTGAGCAGATGACGAAGCCCCAGACGTACCTGACGAAGGACGAGGGATCGACCCTCCTCGTCCACGGGCACTGCGTCCAGGGCCCATGACCTCCACGCGAACCACTGCCGGACGCGTCAGAATCAAACGTCTGCCTCTAGCCATCTGTACTGCAGATATCAGAACCTAGATAAAATGAATTTATACAGTTATATGAATTGTAGAACATGTGGTAAATATGAGTAAACAAAGTGAATACCATTGAAATTCTTCATTAATAATATTAATTACATATACATTTATCAATTTGTAACAGTAAAATTGCTCTAAGTTTTAAGTGTCTTCAATATCATCTGCTTCCTCCTCCTCTTCATCAGCTTCCTCTTCTTCATATTCGTCTTCTGAGGTACCCATGATGATTTGATCTTCTTCCTCTTCATCATCTGATGGTCCTATTTCAACATAAGATCGGCTTTCATCATCCAATCTATCTGTTAAATCTTCAACAACTTGCATCGGTTGCGTTTCAACCATAACTTCTTGAAATGCCTCCGATACTGCGAGTGAAGAAGATTGTTTCGTTTCAAGTGCATGAACAACTGATCTAGCCTTGATTTTACACACTGCCATCCAATCGCATCTATCTCGTTTAAACGATGGAAATGGGACATAGTACACCTGTGCAGCTTGCATTGCCAAAACAAAAGGTTCATACTTTGTATATCTTCTTCTTTGATTAATATCAACCAGATTATACTTAGGATGAACCTTCGTGCCAATGTTTGGCGTAGGATCAAACCATTCACATTTGAATAAGATTGTGCACTTCATTGGTAGGCCTGGATATTCTAACTCCAAAACCTCAACCAATTTCCCATAAAAATCGTTTGACACGTCACTGTAGTTTGATCCCTTTATGCACACACCGCTGTTCATTGTCTTTCTGCTTCTCCCATAACCCTCAGTGTGAAACTTGTAACCATTTACAAAGTAGCCAGAGTATGCATTAGCAACCGGTAATGGCCCCTTTGCCAGATCCGTAATAAATCTGTTACGAATATCGCTTTCCGAGCTTCGAGCCTATGGGAAATAGTAATGACATTCGTGAGATTTAATAAATGTACATTCCGTATTGTGTACATTGAAAGTAACTTACATAATATTTGAACCATTCTGCAAATTCCGTGTCCAGCTTTGCATCAACTGCAGTATCAGTCAAATTGAGATATTCTACTCTACTCGCATCGAACACCATATCATTGCATTGATTACCGTACAGAAACTGATAAGGCTGAACTTCTAAACTTACCGGAATGAAGTGGCCTGACCCACTGGCAACTCGGGCTTCACCATGATGTATCCATTCGTAATAATTTTCCACAAACCCATTTTTGCACAAATGAAGTTTCACTGTATCGATGTCTAAGAAGGCTCGATTTCGACACTTCTTGTGATTACATGGACACCTCAACTTATTACCATCCATAAAACTGGGATTACCAACTGCAAACTGTATAAACGCCTCCAATCCTTGCAGGAACTCTTGTCTTAATATCCCATTGACCTCGAACCTCCAGTACATCCAATCTCGATTATTTCGCATTTTTTTTTACCTAATTAACAATTTGTTTATGAAGGGTAAATTATATGTAATTGCATTAGTCTAAACCAACAGTAAAACATGGCACTAATGTAATGTTCAATTTACGCTTAGCTTATAACTAACTAAGGTTATTTCTATAATAAGGGTACCTATATATAAATGTAAAATCACTAAGTTCATTTATTCACTAAGTTCATTTATTACCTTTACCCTAATAAAGGTAAGTGTACGATTCCACATATTGAATTTTTTTGAAAAAAATTCGGCAGCATTTCGGCACAACTCAATAAAATCTCAAATATAAAAACACTTCAATAAACACTCCTATATCATACCAACATTCTTCAAAAGCAAAATGACCACTACTAGGCCTCCAACCAAACCAAACGCATCATTCATTAAAAAAAAAATTAAATTTTTATGAATAATAACAACAATAATAAAAAAAAATACATTATTTCATAATTATAAAAAAAGAGTAATTTCAATTACATGTATCATAACATAATTATTATTAAAAAAAATTCAAACTATCATGTTTATGTCTTATTTGAAAATCAAAATTACATATAAATTAATATTATCATTTTTTTATTTATTACTATGTAGTTATAATATTTAGTTATCCTATATATATATATATATATATATGTTAGTTTATACAAGAATAGAAATGCATTATAGGAACAATAATCCAAATTGAATTTTGGCAATATCAAAAGTAAAAATTCATTTTGTTCCAAAAAGGTCAAAAATGAGATTTTTAGATTTTAAGCCCTATTATTATTAGGTGTTTGGATATGTGTTCTTCAATGGTATCATTTAGTATTACATTCATTTATTAGATATGTATTTGGGTATTAGATTTATTTTAAAGTTTTAATTAATTAATATATTACATTTATTTATGCGATTTTTATTTCGATTCAAAATTTTTTTAAGTTCGTTAGATTTAAATGAATTTCATAACATTAGATTATATTCGATTTCTTATGACACATGGTAAAAGTGAGATTTTTAAGCTTATTACTATTAGGTATGGTGTATTTTGATATGTTTTTTTTTTTTTCTATTGAAAGTTGCTAATATATTAATTATTTTAATCGGGGTTATGATTATAATAATTGAGTATGAGTAAATTTACAATGGGATAATGATTTTTACATATTTTTACAAAGTAAAGTGACTTGCCCTTACTTGTTTTTACAATTTAATTTATGATTTCTTACGTTTAATTTTGCATATAATTATTTTAATTTATATTTACTCTAATAAATTTTATTTTTTACACTATTAATGAATTATTATTTTTATGTATATATTGTTCCCACTAATTACAATTTTAGATTCGCTGGACAATTATTATTAGCATTTAACCATTTGTTAGCAGATTAATTGAAGTATATATTTTCTATAATTGATTTAAACCGTTTTGGAATAAAAACTGGGCCAAACCGATTGCATTTTTTGGTTCAATTTGGTTCAATTATCAGAATATCCAGTCTCTTTTTTTCATCTTAATATTTACCAAAATCTGACAATCTAAGTTCAAATTAAAAGGATAGTTAATTGCTTGAGTACACTAATCCAGGAAAATTGCATCTATAGGTGCCAGATTTTTCACTTAATTTCAATAATCATTTTAGTTCAGTTTGGCTCCTCAATAATCACTTAATTTCAACAAGCTGAAACGATCGACCTGCTGGTGGAATAAATCAAGAAAGGACCAAATTCAAGGACAAAAGGATAGTTGCTGTATGCCTTCAGTTAATTAATCATTTTTTTTTTTCTAAATCGAACCAAATTGAAAAACTAAAATTTTCTTCAAATTAAAAAGAAAATGTATCGAAACCAAAGACTGAAAAATCAAACTACATCGGTTCAGTGCAGTTTTATCATTTTTTTTTTTTGCAAGTTTACTCACCCTAAATTTAGGTTCAAACAAAGTATTTATAGACAAATAATTATGCCCAAATACACATAAATCGCAAATAAAAAAAATAAAAAAAATGAAAAAAAAAATCGAAAAATCGCAAAATACCTGGAAAAATGTCCAAGAAGACGGGTGGAGCAACCGGAGGGGCTGGAACGGCGTCAGGAGGGGCGGCAGCGGCGTCAGGCGGGCTGGAGTGGCGTCAGGAGGGGCTGGAGCGGCCTGCAAACAGAGGAGAGGAGAGGAGGAGAGGAGAAGAAAGAAAGAAGAAGAAAGAAGGAGGAGGGCGTCTGGCGTTTAAAGCCCTAATAATTGCGACCGACAAGTCGGTCGCAAATCGGTCGCAATTTTTAAACCTGCGACATCGTTTTACATGCAGTCCAATTTGCGACCGATTTGCGACCAAATAAATCGGTCGCAAAAAATCGGTCTCAAATAAGTCGCACATCGGTCGCAAAAATCATTCCAAATTTTGAACCGCTAAATTTTGCGACCGATAAACCTTAGCCGCAAAATCGGTCGCAAAATCGGTCGCAAATCCGTCGCAACTCAGTCACAAACTGAGAAACAAGATCGCGGGAATTTTTAGCGCTAAAATTTGCGACGGTTTTTTCTTCTGTAGTAAATCTGTCGCAAATTTGCGACCGATATCTGTCGGTCGCAAAAATCGGTCGCAATTTAGCGTTTTTTTTGTAGTGGATCTTAAGATATTTACAATTAGTTTTTGTAGTTTGGAGTATATATTGAAAACTGAAAACTCTTAAGTACACATCGCATTTGCATATTTCTTTTATATTTCTTTTTCGATTAACTTGAATAAAATGTAAAATATTATATAATAAAAAGAAAATTGCTTTCATTTTCAATCCCATAATATTTATAATCTGTATATTTGAAATGACACTTGCTTTAAGTAGTTTGAAATCCATTACATCTAAACCTTTGAAACTTATTATAGATTTTGTTTAAATTCAAATACATAAATATTTAACAATTCAAACAATAAATCTATATTATATTCTATCAAAGCAGACTTTGAAACTTGAACGAAGTGGTTGCAGACTTTGAAATGGTCTACTAAAGTAGCTATCAAAGCAGTTAATTTTGTAATAAATTCGCTTCCGAGTTGGTGAAGTAGTTAAAAAAATTCATCCTTCAAACTCGTTGAATTTCTGGTGGTTGTACAGTTGGTAATTATTTTTATTTAAGATGAGGGGAATGGATGTGATTTCAATTTAATTTTTCTTAGTTATTAATTGATTGTAAATATCTGTATTTTTGAAGAGTGATTAAAGAACATAAGTCAGAAACACGTGGTTTAATTTTGGATTGTTGCCTTAGTAAGTTAAGTCTCAATCAATTGCTATCATTTTTGTTATTTCTCCAACGGTAGAATTTGGGACCTTTTGCTTTTTACTTGTTTAGTTTGTTTGGGACCTTTTGCAATCATGTGTATTCTCAACCTCAACCTTCTCCCCTATATTAGGCCAAATTTTTAAAATATCTCTTTAAATGGAATATTCAATTTCCAATTACAAAAAAAAAAAAAAAAAAAAAAAAGACTATATTTGTTCATAGACCATATATAAACTTTCAAAATATGAAATTTTTTGAAGATTTGACATTGACCAACTTTTAATTTTCTTCATAAAGTAAAAACTTGCAGTTGAATTTAAATTTCTGCCCTCATTCAACCTTATAAGAGCTTTGAATCCAACTTGCAAATTTTATTTGTGTACAATTTTTATGGGTTGACGTAGTGCCGGATCTAGAGATAAGAAGAAAAGGAAAAAGGAAGTTTTTGTGGGCTGGGCCTCAAAATGGATCAAGTTAATTATAGTAGCTGGGCCATTAAAATCAAATCACTTTCTCTTGGTCTACTGTAGAATATACAGTTATTATATTGATGATGTCTGAATTTTCTTTTTTTTTTTTTCTACTTAGATGTACAAATGGAAAATATTTATAATTAAGCGTGAAATAGTATTTTGGTACAATTAAGTGCGTTTAACTGGAAGTTCCCACCTGAAAATCAAAATTAGCTATTTTTTTTTATTAGTTAAAAAAAGATATAAACAGTAAAAAATAACAAAAATTGAATGGATATTTAATATTTTGATATCATTCATTGTGTAAAATGATTTATATTAAATTTTCAGAGAAATAATACGGTCAAATGCACTTGATTCCAATGTTTTCAATAATTCATATCTTTAATTGCTATTTTTCTCTTAATTTTATTCGGCAAACAAACGCATGCTAGTAGATTAATTGCCAGAATTGTCAATCACAATCGCTTAAGGTAACAATAATACTAATAATAATAATAACAACAACAATAACAATAACAATAATACTAATAATAATAATAATAATAACAATCACAATAATAATAATAATAATAACATTAATAATAATATTAATAACAACAACAATAATACTAATAATACTAATACTAATAATAATAATAATAATAATAATAATAATAATAAGAACAGTAGTAATAATAATAATAATAACAATAATAATAATAATAATAATAACAATCACAATAATAATAATAATAATAATAATAATAATAATAATAATAATAACAACAACAACAATAATACTAATAATAATAATAATAATAATAATAATAATAATAATAATAATAACACTATCCTAAAAAAATTCTAATCGCAACTCTATATACAAAATCAACCATAACTTAATATAATAAAAACAAATAAAATCGAAAAAAAAAAATTGGAAAAATTAATCGCAAAATAAAACTAACCTCAGATTGTTTCGAAACAGAGTGACCGAAGTGTAAAGGGAGTGGGGCTGGCGGCGTCAGGCGGGCTGGAACAGTGTCAGGAAGGGCTGGAGCGGCGCTGCGGACGGAGGAGAGGAGAGGAGAAGGAGAAGAGAGAAAGAAGAAGAAAGAAAAAAGAGAGGGCGCGGCGTTTAAAGCCCTAATTTTTGTGACCGACACATCGGTCGCAAATTTTATAACCATCGGTCGCAATTTTTAATGAGCCGACGTCATTTGACTAGGCTCAAAATTGGCGACCTGTTTGCGACTAAATATATCGGTCGCAAAAAATCAGTCGCAATTTAGTCTCCAATCGGTCTCAGAACTTTGCCCCATTTTTTACGCGCGAAATTTTGCGACAGAAAAACACTTAGTCGCACATCGGTTGCAAAATCGGTCGCAAATCCATAGTACATAGGTCGCAAATCATTAACCATTCTTGCGGGAATTTTCAGCGCCAAAATTTGCGACCGATGGATTATACGTCGCAAATCGGTCGCAAAATTGCGACCCAAATAAGTCGGTCGCAAAAATCGGTCGCAATTGAGCATTTTTTTTGTAGTGCTATAAGCTCGATCGAGGCTCAAGATTATCTTTTCCAAAGCCATGCTTGCTATCTCGGTTCTCCGCTCCATTTGAAGAACCAAATCAACCACCCTTAGGTCCCCCAGCCGACTGAACAAGTCAGTATGCAGGTGCTCACCAAACAAAAGACTAGGGCTCGAGTCTTGAACCTCTGATGCTCTAGATCCACAAAGTCGAGCATATCCAAATATCACTCAATAAGCCTGGTCAAATCAATCTGGTCGTCCACCACCAACTCCATAGCCTCTACCACAAACAAGCCCAACATCCTCGTGAAGCTCCTAAAAAACCTGGTCCCTATCGGTGCAGCTACTGGAGCCCTCTTAGAATCACTGCCCAATAGAGTTACAAACTCCTCATATGTCGAGCACATCTCCTTGTTATGCATGACAAATTGAAACACATGAGCTTATAGATCCCATAGGTGAAGATATGCATCTAAAAAAGCCCAGTTAGTCGGCAAGCCTCTCAGAGTCACTAAAGAAGCCATACCATATAGGCTTAAATTAATCTTTTCAACCTTTGCCAACCTCTTGTCCTTTTTTGCATGCCATAATTGATAAATGGCTCCATTTTTGGGTAGAGTGCTTAAAAATAAAAAAAAACGGGCTCCGGGGCACAAAACGACACTGTTTTTAGGCCATTAAGGCTCCAACTACCTGCCTCTGGGGCGCGCCAGCACTAATATATCCAAAATCTGTATCGACGATACCGAATTTGATATCGATTTGACCCTACAATGGATATCAAAATGATACCAATTTGAGGGACTTTGGTGCAGATGCAGGGTATCTCGGTACCAATTTCTCTCTCTAAAAAAGAAAAAAAGAGAAAAGAGAGAAGAAGAGGCAATTTTCTAGAAAAATTGATCATTTTACTCAAAAGCTGGTATTTTCAGACTACAAGATTTTCAAAAATAATTTGGCAAATTGGACCTGAATTCTCTAAAAACACTCTCCTAGGAGTTAAGCCAAATAAATAAAAGTGGCATTCATTCATCATGCACAAATATTTTGTTCAACTAACCATGACTTTTAGAGTGGAGTTAAAGAAAAAGAAACCGGCATTCAGTGCAAAACACAATAAATAGGCATTCAGTGCAAAACTCAATAAATAGGCATTCAGTGCAATCCCACCTATGACGGGTAGCCAGTGCAAAACTCAAGATAGGCAGTCAGTGCAAAGCTCGAAAAACAAGTAGTCAGTGCATACTCAGTATAAACAGAGCGAACAGTGCCAAAATCAGAAAACTTAGAACAGGTAGTTAGTGCAAACTCAAAATAGGCAGTCAGTGTAAGTTCCAATGCAATTCAATGTACATCCAACTTAATTCAGTATAAAATAGGAAATCAGTGCATTTTTCCACCCAACAATCAGTGTATCAGATAATCAGTGCAAATTCACTCGAGACAGGCGATTAGCGCAACTTCCAATACAGTTCAGTATAAACAGGGCAATTAGTGCCAAAATTAGAAAAATCAGTGAAAATTCAAGACAGGCAATCAGTGCAAAATCAAAAATAGGCATTTAACATAAACTCACTCAGAACAGATAACCAGTTCAACTATGAACTAAGCATCCAGTGTAGACAGACAAAATAAGTAAAGCAGACTTGCAAAAGCAAATACCCGATGTTTTCATTAATAATATAGCCAAGGATTTACAAAGGAAGATGCTACTGTCAGAGCAGCATCCACCCAAAAAGCGCCATGAAGTAAGTCCCTAGACTGTTCAAACTTAAATCAATGGCCTATCCTAGAAGACGACAAAAACGGATAAAAGCAAGGACCCATGACCTTAACGGCATCTAAGATCATCTCGCAGTATCCTAACTTGGTCCTCTAGGAAGTTCTCTAGGGTCAGGGCCTTAGTTAGCACCCCGCGAAGCTGACCCACCAGAAATGTCGTCCCCTCGCACCGACCTGGAGGAGGCTGCGCAGTAAATAAAATTTCAAAGTCATTAAAGAGAGAGAGAGAGAGAGAGAGAGAGAGAGAGAGGAGAGAGAGTGAGGGAGGGAGGTGTATCTATGCATATACTGGCACGCCCTGGGGATAGACCGGACGGTGGTCAGGGACGTATCTCACCCGCAGCCTGTACTTGGATAACAGGTCTGGCACCTTAGGTATGGCTGCCCGACGACCAGTCTCTAACCTCGATGGTGTCGCACAACCTAGAATCCTCGATAATAAGGCTAGAGTCGGGCTCCCCTCTGAATTAAACACCTTTATGTAATTTTAATGCACTATATTTATGATATTACCATGCATTATTAGTATCCTCATGCATTGATAAACTGACATTCATGCAAAACACTGATTTAATTATGATCCAAACTGTTGATTCATTTCAATAGAAGCTAACACCTAGTCCGTGAACCCAATTATTCGAGGCTAGTGCACTTATCCAAAATGAAACTGAGAATGGGTCTATCATGGGGTTTTTTCCTTAATCTTTCCTCAAAAACAAAAAAAAAAAAAAAAAAAGGTGGTGACTCTAACACACCACACGCCTGTCAAAGCACTCCAAAGAGCCAACCCAACACACTTAAGAGTTAAACTGAGCCACAATCAATCTAAACAAACAAAAAGAAACCATAAGGAGTTCCTCCAGTTTTCGTGACGCACCGACAAATGGGCCCGTTTGGATTGACTCCGTCCTTCATATCTTTCCCATGGCGCTTGAAAGGAGGCTCACAGCTACACAACAATGTTCCTCTCAAAATGTGCACCCGATGACTACTAGGAGCAAGACTGGTCATCTTAAGCCAAAAGTCTTCAATACCACTTCTACTCTACCACTTGTTCCCACTTGTTACTCAAAAGTTACACCGGATGCAAAGTGGTGTGAGGCCATCTCATGAATTGCAAATACTTTGTCTTGTACCACGAACAGAAGCTCATAATGTTGTGGGTTGTAAATGGGTTTTTCGGATAAAATAAAATCGGGTGGTTAAATTGATCCCTATAAGGCTCAGCAGTTGCTAAGGGTACCACCAACAATATGGGATTGACTTTCATGACACAATTTCTTCGATTCTTAAACCCACTACCTTGAGATCTATACTTTCTCTAGTAGTCTCAAATAATTCGTTCACTAGGCAACTTGATTTGTCTAACGCATTCCTCCATAGTGATCTTGATGAAAAAGTATATATGCAACAACCTAATGGGTTTATTGATGTTGAGAAACCCGATTATGTGTGCAATCTCAATTGTTCCTTATATGGTTTGCAGCAAGCTCTATGGCAATGGTTTTATAAATTAAAATAGGCACTTTTGGAGTTGAATTTTAAATCTTCTTCTGCAAATCAAACATTATTCTTTTGCAAAATCGAACAAAATATGTTATTTATCTCGTCTACGTTGACAATATAATTCTTACTAGCAATATTGATTATCGTTCGACAAGTTATTCAATCTTTGTAGCAACAAATTTCAATTAAAGATTTAGGGCCTTTGGATACTTCCTTGGTGTTGTGGTACATCACTTATCTACTGGTCCTGTACCTACCAAAGTAAGTATATTACTGATCTTTTAACCAAGGCTAATATGGTTGAGTGTAATAGTGATAGGTGTTATTTTTATAGTATTTTTAATATAGTTTTTATTAGGATTTTAGTATTTTTAATTACTTTAATTAGTTTTTATTTAGTTTTATTTATGATTTTATTTAAAGCTTCCTTGAATGATATTTCACTTGATCTTAAGGAATTTAGTAGGATTTTTATAGAAAAATAGCCAAATATGCTAGAGGATCAATTGTCAAAGACTTCTAGTAAGTAGCATACCCAAGGCGTGCTACCTAGCACCCTCGTGCTACTTTAAAGAGTTTAACTTGGGCTGAGATTTCATATTAAGCTCGTGCTGCCCACATAAAGATATTGTGGATGTACCTTATTATAGTTGGAGTCCTATTTAGACACGGGAGAGTCCTAATTGATAAGAAAACAAAACCTAAACAGTTTCCTATCTCCAAAAGATTTCTTCCTCAATAGAGATTCACTTTCCTAAATGAATTCGACGAAATTCCAAAAAGTCTATAAAAAGAGAGAGCCTAGCCACAGTCGGGGGATCCATCTGTGAACCCCTACCCCAAATATCAAGCATATGAATGCAAATGACTAAGGGCAGAAATGCACGTGAATGTATGAGTCGCCACCTTATTTAATTATTTTAGGGTAAACTAGGAAAAAACCCTAAGTTGACTCCAATTTTAATTAACCTAATTACTAGATTAATTATCCCAATGTTTAAGGCACAATCTACGAACCCGAGGTGGATCCCGAGACTATGTCATGCTGATTAACCAACCTAAGTGAATGAATGCTTTGCAAGGTAATTGAAGTAATTGGACCAATTGAAATGTTTATGTGGTTTCGACTTGCCGCTCGGGTTTAAATCCCAAACGTGCCTACGTACTTCCATTTGAATGGAAGTTCAAAGTCAACGTAGTTCGATAGGCCTTTTTTGAAAGGGCTTTGAATGGGTATGCTTAATGCATGAGTGTGTGTATGCTTTGTGCATTTTGTTTAGGCATTTTGCCAAAGATTGATTGATTTGATTTAGGCATTTGTTGCCAAAATTGTTGATTTAAGGCTTTTAGCCAAAAAGATTGATTTAGGCAATTTATTGCCAAAAATTGATGTGATTTAGGCGATTGTCGCCAAAATTGATTATTTGAAGGCTTTAAAGCCAAAATGAGTTGATTTATTAGGCAATTTATTGCCAAAATTGATTGGGCGATTGTCGCCAAAATTGATTGATTTGAGGTAATTTATTTGCCAAAAGTGTTGATTTAAGGCTTTTAGCCAAAATTTCG
>NW_028322393.1:0-48512 GCF_041381405.1 Jatropha curcas | reverse complement strand
TTAATTTTGTAAACTTCAAGACAAAATAATTATTTCCCATAAAATGATAATGGAAAATAGTAATACATGGATTGAAAATGAATAATAATTAGACATAAATGTCTAAAAATGAAGGCGGGACATCTGATAGAATATAAATACTTACCATAAACTTAGTAGTAATTTATATGCAAGTCTCCAATGGAGACTAATATAATATTTAACATAAAATACTAAATAGAAATATGTAAGTTTTCCTAATTAAATTGACTTGACTTGAAGCTCAGAAAGAACTCTATTATACAACAACATATTCTCAAAAGATAGAGCTCTCAAAGCAATAAAATTCTAAATACTAATCTTTCTCTAAAAATAGTTACTGATCTTAGAGTCTATCATTTATTTTTCCAACATTCTTATTATTTTTTTTTTTCACTTATTATTGATTCTAGATTGAATATATGAGACTCCTTGATCTGGGTTAATATAGACCATTAAGATAATTTATTTTTGATTTTTTAATAACTTATGTTTCATAAAAAGAAAACTATTGAACAAAGAGACTCAGACAGTACACAACTACACCCACCAACCAAACCATCTACTGAGGCGAAACCATCAACAAAAGAGCTCTGTGCACTAAAAGCAGTCTATCCATCAATCTAACCCATCCATATAAGACACGCGGTGCTAATCTAATGAGAATTGCACAATGCACAAGAAGGGCTATGGACTACCCATGGTTTTTGGCAGCTTTAGTAAACGAGGGGCTTTCGATTGATGAATCCAGGAAAATAGAGAGTTTCAAGAAGTAACTATTTGTTTAGATATTTGTGTTCACAGTGTACAACACGTGCGCGATAGAGTTTACACTAATACCTGTTTTTCAGTTCATTGAACTTATGCGATCTATCAAGCAGTTTTTATAAGTAAAAAGAATTCAGATCTCTTAAATAAATAAGAGATCGAAGTGGTTGGATATAATAAAAATATTAAAGACAGTTAATCAATCAACTGAAATCATTTACTTGAATTTAAACTCAATTCAACTTTAAAAAATTAAATTCAAATTCAGTTTCTTTTATAGTTTACAATTTAAATACAATGTGATTCATTTATAAATTCGAATTAAAATTGAGTTCATTATTATTTTACCTGCTCTCTTCATTTTAAAGTTTGATTTTAGCTCATTTATTAAACAAATTCGATAAGTAGTCTCGAGATTGATTTTGTTTTATTAATGAATTTGAATCAGTTTTTTTTTATCGAATTAAGCTTTAAGAAGCTCCAAAGTAATTTAATTTATTTAAACTTAAAAGAAATAAATTATTTAGGCTATAATTATGATTTTGATTTTTAGATTTTGTAGGTGACTCAATCACTATTACACTAAAAGTTAAAAAATGAGTAGTTGAAAGAAAAACAAATCTGTGTGCCACTGCCATGAAATATTTTCCATTTTTAATTCCAAATGTTCCTCTTTTAGTGGCATCAAACATCTACTGCTGCCTTTTGCGTGTAACTTAATAAAGAAACGAGGGCAGTAGCATTGCAAAAAAAAAGAAAAAAAAAAAAAAAGACTAATGGAAGATGTTAGTTAGAAGTTAAAACTTAGAATTGAAGTGAAACCATCAAACTCTATCCTAACACCTGGGGCTCTCTTTGTCCAAAGTTCCCTATAAATATCCAACCAACTCTCTCTTCCTCTTCAACCACAGTTTCAGTAATCAGAAACCTCTCTCTTTCTACTTATTCAACTTCTCTGTTTAATTACTTACTAATTAATAAATTATCTTAATTAAGTTCATAATGGCTAAACACAATGGCTCGCTCTCCTCTTGAGCAAACTACCTTGGCTTCTCTAGACCAAAAGTTGGCCATGGCTAAACGCTGCTCTCATGGTATCGTCTCTTTTTTTTCTTTCTTCTTTATCTTCTTAGGGTTTATTAGTTATAGATTTGTAGTTAATTTTTCTAATTATTTGTTAATTAAGGTTTGATAATAATTAAATTGTGTTTTATGGATGAACAGAAGGAGTAGTTGCAGGAGCTAAAGCAGCTGTTATGGCCACCATTGCCACTGCCATTCCAACTGTAAGTGATTATCTTCCTTATTTCTATACATTTTATTTGTTAAGAATTAAATATTGCGTGTATTGAATATATTTTTCAGCTTTTATTGAGTTCTTTTCTTATGTGTAGCTTGCCAGTGCAAGAATGCTGCCTTGGGCAAGAGCCAATCTTAACCACACTGCTCAAGCTCTCATAATCTCTACAGGTTAATTAATTAATTAATTACCATCTAAACAGTAATTATTTGTTAATTTCTCTTTATTATTTTATTTTCTTCACTGCTAATGAAAATTTTAATTTATTTGCAGTTGCTGGAGCAGCTTATTTCATAGTTGCTGACAAGACTGTCCTGGCTACTGCAAGAAAAAACTCCTTTAACCAGAGATCCAATATTGAGGCATAAATTCACTGTGTATTTCAATTTAAGCATTTCCTTTTATCAATTAGTATAAGAATTCCTGTGTAAATCCATCGTCAAATTATAAATAAAGAAGGGGTTTTCCTTGTACGAGCATTTGTGAATTAAAATTATCATTCAGCTTAAATGAGAATGAAAAATTGTATTTAACAACAAAAATATATATTACATATAAATTCTCATATTTCCACCAATAAATAGTCTTTACATGAGCAAGGTAATGATGAAAGTGCTTTCTAATTTCTATCCCTACAATATTTCTCCATTGAAATCTTGGAAATCAACTTAGTATCAGAATGGCAATTTCCACATACACAGATTCTTGCTTTATTGTTACAGTTCTTGTTCCTAGTTTAATACAGATCAAACCAAAGCTTTATTGTTACAAAACTTCATTGAATCATATTTCACTTGATCTTAGAGGAATTTTATAAGATTTTTATAGGAAACCCGCCAAAAATACAAGAGAAGATCAATTGTCAAAGACTTCCAGTAAATAGCACACCGAGGGCGTGCTTCCCAACAC
Source organism: Jatropha curcas (assembly GCF_041381405.1). Classification (NCBI taxonomy): domain Eukaryota; kingdom Viridiplantae; phylum Streptophyta; class Magnoliopsida; order Malpighiales; family Euphorbiaceae; genus Jatropha; species Jatropha curcas. Next base: position 45,517 of record NW_028322393.1, on the reverse strand, counting down.
CCCCGTACTACTTTGCAGAGTTCAACTTTGACCGAAATTTCATATTAAGCCCGTGCTGCCCACATGAAGATATTATGGGATGTACGTTATTAAACCTGGAGTCCTATTTAGATGTTGGGAGAGTTTTAGTTAGGAGAAATATAAAGCCTAAACAGTTTTCTATCTCCAAAAGTTCAGATTCCAGGAATCTTAATTTGGCCACCCCTAATTTGTAGTACATCTCCATAGCCACTTTCAGGAAGGTGAATACTAGTTGCCGAAAATCCACTATCTACCCAACTTCTTGTTTCTTCATCTAATCCAAAGTAGAATATGTAAATGTGATGTTTATTTATAAAATTATGATGAGAAAATTTCTCCAACAATTTGTTAAATCTTGCCCAAGCGGCATAAAATGGCTTTGAGTGTTGTTGACTAAAATATGCAAGTATTTGTCGATGAAACATCTCAAAATACTTTGCTAGAATAATGAAAAAAAATCAACAAAAATAAAGAAAAACTACAAATAATATATTTCAATTAACAAAAAAAATTAAAATAAAAAATTGTCTAACTTAATAATAGGTTAATTGGTAATGATATTGGTAACACCAATCCCTAGCAACGGCGCCAAAAACTTGACAGGCTTTTTCACAACTGTATAAAATTGCAAATAAGTAATAAAGAGTAAGTAGAGTATCGTCCAACGAAGATTATATACTAAATACCAAAATTATGTTAACCTATTATTATTTAAATGACAATAAAGAGAATGTATTTGAAAATAAAAGAATTAAAAAAAAACAACAAGAATGAGATCAAGCAAGAAATTGTTGAAAAGAAATCGAGGGCTAAAAGTTACTAGGGATTTTGACTTCACTCAATTCTATCCACTTATCATATTAGTTTGATAATCAATTTTAATTATTCAACAAAGAGAAATAACCCTAATTCACTAATAAGCTCTTTCGATGTTTTATTAACTATTTTAACATACTTCAATTATCCATCTCTCAATGGCACAACCAAACATAGATTAAATCATTAAATTCTTGTGATTATTCAAGAATTCATAAATTAAGATTTTTAATTTTATGAAAATCTCCCACGAGTGAAACCGTTTAGCTCTCGTATCAAGTTGCTATTCCCATGAAATTTATGACCTTGTTCATATTAAAATCCATTCTCTCTACAGTGATTAATGAAAAAAAATCAATCTAGTGGAAAAACTCTACTTGGAATTTTACTTGAATAAAAAAAACATCAAATCTAATATTATAAACTGGAGTTGAATTTAAGTTACATTATATCCCCAGTAAAGATATTTAGTTCGACATAGTAAATGAATCAAACTCAATTAAATTTATGAATAATCCATAAAGAATAATAAATAAAAGAGAATTTAGAAATAAAAACTAATCAACGATTAACGGTTCGAAACCGGTCCGAACATGAACCAGAACCAGTGGCCTATGGTTTGGTTTTGGTTCCATCATTTTTGGAACCGTGAATCGGCGGTTCCAAAAACCAGCCGGAACCATCTGGAATCGCTGGCTTTTCCATACGGTTCGAACAGATGGTTGGAACCGCAGGTTCAAGCCGGCGGTTCCAAGAATATTTGAATTCTGTTTGTAACGGCTAACACCGATGGTTCCAGCAGCAACTTTTTTTTTTCAAATTTTTTTGTGAAATCCCCAAATTACCCCTCATAACAACTATAAACGGCTCCATAATAGTTAGTTTCAAGGGTATTTGTGGAAAAATAAATTTTTAGATTTATCATAAATACCTCATTCCATTTACAATCCCCTCACACAAATTATCTCTACTTTCTCTACTCTATATTATCCTTCTCTACTCTACAATCTCTCTAATTTTCATTCATAAATTATTGTCCAAAACATTGCAAGATAATTTCTTCAAAGTCTAATCTCCAATTATTTGTCTAAATTATTGTGAATTAATTTCTTCAAATTCCAATCTCTATTATTTTCTCTAATTTTTTTTATTCAAATTTCCAAATTACATATTATTTCCTATAATGGCAAGTAGAGGAAACTCAAATTCCACTAAGGGCAATGGAAAGATTGGAGAAACGTAACATTCATCTATCCCTATAAACGACATCTTCGATTTCACTCTCGACCAACATAATCTTGAGGGATATCCAAATGAAAATTTGAAAATTTCTACTCAAGAATCTGAATTTAATGATGAGCATTTACAACAAGAGCAAGAGCAAGAGCAAGGTACACAAGTTTTTCGAAGAGCAAGACAAAGTTCCGACATATTCACCATTCATTTCATAAAGAAATTCAAAGGCGACAAAATGTTCGATGTAATTTGCAATTATTGTGGAAAATCTTATAAATTCAAACAATCAGACGGTTATGGATCATTTTGGAAGCATTTGGAGGCAAAACATCCAATAAAAATAGGAGTTAATCGGTGTCAAACACAAATTTCCGGGTACGCATCTTATAACATTTCTTTATTTCAATATTCTGAAAAACAACAAAAAGAAGAATTAGCTAAAATGATTTCTATGGAACATTTATCTTTTAGTTTTGGTAAAAAAGTAGGTTTTAATCAATATTGTTAAAAAGCTTTAAATCCTTCTGCTAAAAAAGTGCCAAGAAATACTGTAAAACGAACTACTTTATATAAAAAAAGGAAAAAAGAGTTAGAACTTTTATTTTCTAAAATGAAAATTCGTGTTTTAATTTGTTGTTATATTTGGAGTGATCATTAGCAAATGCATTCTTATATGAGTATTAAATGTCATTGGATTGATGATGATTGAAAAATTCAAAAAAGAATTATTGCATTTTGCGCTTTTGATGATAAACATACTGCAAATAATATTTATAGAATAATTGTTTCAATTTTAGATGAATATAAATTGACCAAAAAAAATTTTTCAATTACATTTGATAATGCTTCTGCTAACACTAAATCAATTATTGAACTTAAATCAATTTGTGAACCAAATATTGGCGGAAAATTTTTTCATATTAGATGTGCATGCCATATTTTAAATTTATGTGTACAAGATGGTTTAAAAGTTCTTAAATCTTTTATTTCTCCAATTAGAAAAGCTATTTCATATTTATGGGGACATCCCCAAGTGATGAAAAGTTGGGCTAAATTTTGTAAGGAAAATAAAAAAAGACCAAAACATTTTCCAAAGAATATCCCAACTCGTTGGAATTCAACATATGAATTATTAAACAAGTCTTTTTCATATAAAGAATTGTTGTGTATTTTTGTTACTAACAATATTGAAGAAATTAATTTATATCCACAAAATTGGGATATTTGTGCAAAAATTTTAGATATTTTAAAAATTTTTAATGATGCTACATGTAAATTTAGTGGGATTTATTGTCCCACATCTCATTTTTTTTGCTTATATGCATTAATATTGTTAGTGCATTTCAAGAATTTGAAAATGATATTTTATTACAAAATTGTGTTTTATCAATGAAAAAAATGGTTATCTTATTTAAAAAATATACCGCCTTTTTCTTGTTGCTTGTGTATTTGATCCTAGATGTATATTTGAAGTTTATCTAAATATTTAACTCTTTATTATGAAATATTAAATCTTGATATAGAAGATAGTGTTAATATAAATATAGTATTGCATGAAGGTAGACAAAATATTATAGAATTATATACTGAATTTTTTCAATATTCTAGTTCATCTACTTCTTCTAATTCTTCTCTATTCAATAATTGATCATTCTCAATTAAAAGGGTAAGTGTTGGTGTTGCTGAACACATATTACTACAAAGACAAAAAAGGCCTAGGAAATCCGGTTTTTTCCGAATTTAATAATTATCTTACCATTTCTTTTAAGTTTCGTACTAGTTTTGCAGATAATAACTTTCCAATTCTAGATTAGTGGAGTCATCACGCCAATACATTCCCAACCCTTTCACTAATTGGAAAACAAGTTTTAGCAGCTCCGGTCTCCACTGTTGCGGTTGAACAAGCTTTTAGTCAAGGAGAAAACAATACTTGATGAAACACGATCTCGTATGACACCTAATTCACTAGAAGCATAATCATGCATGGATAATTGGAGCAAAGCCAAGAGCATAATAGAATATCAAAGAAAATGAATACTTATATGATCTTTATGATGGGTCCTCAATGGGAACACCAACCGGCAGTGGAAATAACGACTAAGGTAAAAGGGATAAAATTGGTACAAGGCAAGTAAAAACTACGTGTGCTTTGATTCCTCTAAACCCCAAGAGGATACGTAGGCAACTTAATTAAGTTCAAGCCCTTTTTTTTTAAAAAAAAAATTAAGTTCCAACTTTTTTGAACAAAAAATAAATTCAGTTGAAGACTTTTTTTTAAATAAATTAAGTTCAAGTCTTTTTTAAAAAAATAAATTAAATTCAAGCATTTTTTTAATTTTTGAAGTGTTTTTTTTTAGAAATTATTTCACAAATTTTTAAATTTTAATTTTTGAAGAAAAATGTTCTCTACTTTTTATTTTACAATTATGCGATTCGCCGAAAAACCGGTAGGAGAATCGATTGGAGAACCGGTCGAAACCATCGATTTGGCACTGTTAAGGAACCGGAACCGTTCAGTTCCAAATCGGAATTGGAACCATCAATTTTCGATTCGGTTCGGTTCGGGTTCCAAATTTTTTGTAACTGGAACTGGCAGTTCCGGAACCGTGGCCATGTCTACTTCATATGTTAAATGATATGGTGGATTTTGACTACCGTTGGCATTCAGATCCTTTACTACAGGGTTGGAGACACCAATACCCTTCAAGTTTTAAGGATGAAGAGAAAAAAGAGAATGAAATTAAGGATTTAATTGCTGCCCTTACTAAATCTCACATGGAATTTATGAATGAAGCTCTTGAGAGTTTTAAGATCCAACAAGACACAACGAAGAATTTGGAGATATAAATAGGCCAATGAGCAAATCCAGTAGCTAATAGATATCAAGATGATGTGTGCATAGTAGATTATGAGAAAACTTCATGAAAAATTGTACCTTTAGAAAAAGTAAAGCCTGCATGTGAAGAATACAGCTCCTCTGAAGACGGATTAAATCTCACTTTCTTATTTTCAGACACGATTATTAATGACCATGAAAAAGTGAGGTACAACTGGAAGGAGCATCGGGTGAGATAATGAAGACAAGCAGAAAGCGATATTGGTGGATCAGGAAATAATTGAAACCATTGATTTGAGCTCATCAATGGTTTTTATACATGCACCACTTGGAGATCCTTTCTTTCTAATGATACCACTTTCAATAAATTGTGTTCTTCATGATCTAATACAGTTTTTTCCCCAAGTTCATCATTCGAAACCAAGTGTTGTTGATACGACGAGCATAAATTTTCTCAAACTAGCTAATCTTGAGGGTATTTTCAACCAAGACTCATGTGTGATATTACATGATACATACTATAGGCGAAAGCCCTTATTTGATGAACTTCTCAAAAGTCGAGCTTAAAGACTTTAAACATAAGTACTAATGGGAGGTAACCCATAATTTTCATTCTTTTCTTTTGCAATTTTTTTATTTGTATTTTTCAATTTTTTCCCATCTTTAAACCATTCTTTTGTTTTGTGTTTTACACTCATGTTCAAGGTCAAGGAAGGATTCAAGAGGGCTTGAAAACTGATTGGAAGTGCCAGAGTCAAGCTCTAGCACGGGTAGGGCATGCTACCCAGCACCCCCGTGCTATCTCCAGAGAAAAAAAAAGTCAGGCTCTAGCATAAGCAGGGCATGCTACCCAGTGCCCCATGCTGTCTCTAGAGAAAAATTATGCCCAGAGTCAGGCTCTCGCACAGGCAGGGCGTGCTACCCATTATCCCCATGCTCATCAACCTAAAATTGTGACATCCCAGGTTTGGGGCACTACACCTTAGGCGAATCCCACATCGGCTACGCACAAGGTGGAAGTCCTATACATAAAGGGTGGCAACCTTGAACATGGTAGACGCGTTTTGGGCTGGCAGAGCGGAGGTTTTCCCTGGCCCAGAAACAAAACCGTGAGGGTTCAGGCCAGGTTTGGCACCCAAAGTGGACAATATCTACCATGGGCTGGGCTGTTACAATTTGGTATCAGAGCCAAGCCTTGTCCCTCTGGCCGGTGGTGGGGCAAACCTCAGCAAGGACGCTGAGTCCCTAAGGGGGGTGTATGTGACATCCCAGGTTTGGGGCACTACACCTTAGGCGAATCCCACATCGGCTACGCACAAGGTGGAAGTCCTATACATAAAGGGTGGCAACCTTGAACATGGTAGACGCGTTTTGGGCTGGCAGAGCGGAGGTTTTCCCTGGCCCAGAAACAAAACCGTGAGGGTTCAGGCCAGGTTTGGCACCCAAAGCGGACAATATCTACCATGGGCTGGGCTGTTACAAAAATTTTCTTCAGAGAGTCAGTGCATAGCACGTCCAGGCCATGCTACCTAGCACCCCTGTGCTACCTAACACCGCCAGACCGTGCTACCCAGCACCCCCGTGCCATGCTGCGAATTCGATTTTTACAAGTGAGAGTTGACTTCGGAAATCACACACAAATCCAACCCTAAGTCTTCCCTTCTTTTTTAAAAGCCTTAATCGGCCACTATACCTCCTCAAACATCTTCTCCAACTCTCTCTAATGACCTCCACCACCTGCAAAGTGAAAATGCTTCCTATTTCTTTATTTTTATTTTATTTTGTTCTAAAAAGATTAACAGTTGTGTAAACAGAATATAATCAAGTAGAACTTCAGAAAATAAAAGAAGATAAACACATAGATTGATAGCGGTTCGGCACTAACTCGCCTACATCCACTCCCTAAGACTCATCTTGAGATCCTCCACTACGTTATCTCTTTTCAAGGTAAGAGACAAACCAACTTTATGAGGAAATAGGTCAACACCTAGATCTAACCTTTGTCCCACTATTTTCCAAAGGTTCTACTCAACCTCAACCCTTTCTATTTTCGCTGAAAACAAAAACTCACATCAAGACATTAGAATCTCACACAAGGAGAAGGTCACTTGATAACCTATCACACCATAGCTTTCTACCTAAGCTATTACACAAAAGTTTTTATTTAAAAAACCTCTAGTCTAACAGATTACAAAATCTATATAGACAGAAAGAAACGCAATTATAAGCATAGAAAGAATAGAAAACATATTTAAAGTACAAAACTATTCTTCAAAAATGTTATTATTAAACTTTCTTTTCTCTTTAAAAAATATTTCTTGAAGCAAATAGACGAAAAGAAATAAGGGGGTTTGAAGAGAGAGCTTTGAGAGATTTAAAACTTTTATTGAATGGACTCTTACTCTTGTAAAAACGTTAATGTTTTCAAAAGAAGAAAAACGTCTTTTATAAGAGGGGTGAGGATCACGTGTTTAGAAAACGATGATCTTTAGTTTTAAAGAGTATTTAGACTTTCCAAAAATAAAAACATATACGAATCTTTTGTAAATACTCAATTATTTGTTACCAAAAATATTTCAGTCAAAATCCTTTTCATTTAGGTAAGTAGAATTAAAAGAGCAAAGATTTGACTTTTCTTTTTAACGTAATTTCTGAAAATAAAAGATATGTGAATCTTTTACAAATACTTGATTATTTATTGCCAAAAATAATTAAGTCAAAATCTTTTTCATTTAGGTAAGTGAAATTAAAAGAGCAAGATTTGACTTTTCTTTTTAAGGTAATTTCCGAAAATAAAAGATATGTGAATCTTTTACAAATACTTGATTATTTTTTGACAAAAATAATTAAGCCAAAATCTTTTTCATTTAGGTAAGTGAATTTAAAAGAGCAAGATTTGACTTTTCTTTTTAAGGCAATTTCTGAAAATTATATTGAGAGAGAAAAAATATTTTTGAGCTTATAAAAGAATATTCTCTCTATCCTACAATATATCCTAAGATACTAACCACTAAAAATCTTCAATAATCTTAATGGTCTTCAAAGAATCTTGGATTTGTAGGAACTTGCTTTCTTTAGCAATTTTCATATGAAAAATCTGCATAAAATAATTTTAGCACATATAAGAATATTAAATTTATTTGTTTTGCAAAATTATCAAAATCTCAAGATAAAATTGACGCTTGAGCCAACACATTCTTATTATGCAAGAAGGCACATAAATGGGTAGGAGAAGTTGAAGTGGGCACCATGTTTTTTTGTTTACTTAGCAAAGTGGGTGTCACAATCAGAAACTTGAAACGTGGGTCGATCAACATATATACATATATTTATTTCTGGCTTGTTTTGTTTCAGTTTGAAGCATTCTATTGCTTCATATAATTGTGAGTTTTAACATTTTGAAGAACAATTGAGTCATAACTTAACTTACTTCCAAACTCCATCGTATTTCAAAATGGAGATAACAAAATGGCAAGGATGTGCATTTATTTGATAATCATGTTCTTTAATCTTTAGTACATTTTGTTGCATGGGCCTGTCTGTCTAACAACTCCATTTCTTTAACAAAAATTTAATAAGTAAGCTTCTATTGTAGATCCTTTGTAACATCCCTTCCCAGTCCACTCGTAAACCCGAATGAACCGAGCCGAGACGCTATAATCTGGTTGAACCTATGTCCTGTCATGCTGATATCATCCTGTATGCTAAATATTATGTCATGCTGTTGCTTTATACATCATTTATATACAGACATTTATTTAATATATACAAGACATTACACTATTTTCCAAAATGAAATGGGCCCAACTATGTGCCCTGTATATGCCACAGAACCAAAATATCAAAATGAGTAGTTACCCTGAAGACTGGGTCTTCAAAACATGAACTGTAGCAGTTGTAAATATGACTCTCTACGGTCCAGACCCAAAACCTACGAGTTAAAATAAGTAACTCGCTGAGCAAATAAAGCTCAGTTGATATCTCAACTTAATAAGAATTAAATAAATAAGCATGTAAGCACACATATCATTATACTTTCATGGTCTTACCTGCTGTTCATTATGCTGTATGAATTATGCAATTTTTATTAAATATCGTATAATTTATAAATAACGCAATTTTATAATTGTATGGCTCCATAAGGTTACAGTGAAACCGAAGTGATAAGAATGACTGTATGAAACTGGATGGATACTGTATGGCTGGATTTCTATGACCCGTATATAAATCATATCCACTCAATGGCCTGTAGCCAGAGTACCAAACTGTATGGGACGCAGATCTGCTATCCTATGTCGCGACATAGCCTTATCTACGTGGTTTCTACCTAACCTTAGTGGAGCATATTATCTGTATTATAAATAACGCAATTTCATAACTGTATGGCTTCATAAGGTTACAGTGAAACTGAAGTGATAAGAAGGATTGTATGAAACTGGATGAATACTGTATGGCTGGGTTGCTATGACCCGTATATAAATCATATCCACTCAATGGCCTATAGCCGGAGTACCAAACTGTAAGGGACGCAGAGTTGATATCCTATGTCACGACATAGCCTTATCTATGTAGTTTCTACCTAACCTCAGTGGAGCATATTATCTGTATTATTCATAAAATGCATAAACCATACTGTTTACCTATATGCTGTATCATTCTATACTTTGCTAACCTGTTTCATGCTTTAAAAGGATTTTATAGACAACTACAAGTAATAGCGAATGAGTAATAATGCAAACAATTGATAACTTGTAAAGGAACTTGCATGAAATTAATCTAACTGTTGCACCCGTGACGCAACTCTTACTAATCTTTATGTAACTTAATTTAGTAAATTTTTTATTTTGATTTAAGTACTAATCTTAGGCTGAATGAATCTACATATGCATTCCAACAACATTTCTAATGTAGCCTTAAAATCTGCTAGGGCAGCCTGCACATGTTTCACAAATTCTAGTATAACTCTTTCTTCTTAAGTCTAATTTAGGTCATTCTAAAGTCTATAGTTAGCTAACACATTAGGGTACAAATATGGCTTCTATCACCTCTTTGAAATATATTGGAAAAGTAGTCAAATATTGAATTAAAGTAGCAACTTCCAGTCTGCACAACTGTTGGTTTCCAGCCCGCACAGTTTGTACCATTTTGGTCATATCTCTCAATTTATAAGGTCAATTTAGGTGATTCTAAATTGTATGGTCATCTAACACATTAGGGTACAAATATGTCTTCTACCACCTCTCTGAAATATGTTGGTGAAGTAGTCAAATATTGAATTAAAGTAGCAACTTCCAGTCTGCCCAGCTGTTGATTTCCAGCCTGCACAGTTTGTACCATTTTGGTCATATCTCTCAATTTATAAGGCCAATTTAGGTGATTCTAAATTCTATGGTCAGATAACACATTAGGGTACAAATATGTATTTATGACCTCTTTGAAATATGTTGGTAAAGTAGTCAAATATTGAGCTAAAGTACACCTCCCAGTCCGCCCAGATTTTGATTTCCAACCTACATAGTTTGTACTATTTTGGGCATATCTTTCAATTTATAAGTCCGATTTAGGCGAATCCAAAGCTCATAGACAAATAAAACATAAAGGAACAAATAATCTTCTATACCACTTCCTAATTCCATCGGTAAAGAGGTTCAAATTCAGGTTGAATTTACTGGTCAGTTTTCAAACAAACCTGTTTCAGCATGAAATCAATATCCAATTTATTTATTCAATGCATCCCATGCTTAATCAACATTCTTAGACCTAGTACTCAACATTCAGCAACATATCTTATCACTATCATCACACTACACATAGTCTCATGCAAGAAAATTTGTTGAACTAAAAGCGATATCAAACCTTCAACCAAAAAGCTTTAAGCCTTCTTCTTAGCTTCCTTTTTCTTCTCACTTTGAGCTCACCTCTCCATAATAACATCTTATTAATCATCCAAAATCTCACTAAATTATGAAATTAAAGAAATTCAACTTACTTGGATAGAGTTATAGGTTGAATTTAATGCTTGAAAGGTTGAATATTAAGGTAGAAAATGGAGGAAGATTTAAGAGAAGATGGACAAGGTAAAGTCAAGGAAGAAGACAAAGGAGAAGATGGAGAAGGTAAAGTGAATGGAATTTTCGGGTAACCTCCAAGTATATCTTCTAGTATGTTAAAAATTTACCAAATAGTACCTAAATTTTCAATATTTTACCATTTACTACCTAAACTTTATACTTTATTTCAATTAGGTCATAATCCTTATTCTTTTATTTCAATTGAGTCTACATCTTTATGTTTCATTCAATTAAGTCCAATTCTTTTATTTATTTAATTTTTATGGCTCGAACCGGGTTCTGATTCGTTCCGACTCGACTCAACTCGCTAAATGCAACGACTCGATTCAGTAGGATGTCACATCCTTGAAGCTACTAGATGGACAAAGCATAATCGAGGTTGTGTTCTAGGTCAGTTTTTATTATTGTTTTCCTCTTAAATGCTTTGTTGCTAGAAGAATAAAGATGAGTTTTATCTTTTAATAATTTACATGCTCAATATTAATGTAATCATGTCGAGTTGTTGTGTTTGGCAGTCCAAGGTGAAGCTCTTATTTAGATTGCTCTTAATAAGTTAAACTGCCATTGATAGGTTTTAATATTATTGTACTTTTTTTAATAGACTACGAGATTGTTATAATTATTGTCAATATTACAGATTGTATAATAATCCTTGTACATAGCATCTAAAGTCAAAAAAATTGCATGTCTGTATTTAATTAGGTTAAAAAAAATTCAAATTGAATTCTCTCAAATGCTTAAAATAAATAAATATCTACTTCAAATGGTACTAAAATTAATGTTTTTGTTTATGATGGTTTGTTTTTATTATCTAATCTGATTTTCTCATATTTGGATCTATGTTTATATGATATAATATGCTTATACATTTATGTTTTGATTTCTTTTTCATTTTTTTGAACTTATGGTACTACATCTATGATAAATTAGTGAAAATATCACATGCAAAAAAAGGTAGAATTGCATGATTATTGATTTTAAAGGTAAAGTGTGATTTCTATTTTTTTTTTTTAATTTCTTTCAGGTTCAGCAGAAATTGTAGTTTAAATTTTTTGCTCTGATTAATTGAAATGTCGATGTTAGCTCATTATTGTCTTTTGTTTTTTATATTTTTTTTAGTCCATCTCCTTTCCTTATCTTTTTCTGGTTTGGATGAAGAGAAAGTATAAATTTTACTGGATTCTTAATCTGAGCTTTTTCGTTTTGCATTTATTTGTATCTTAAGGCAAGGATTAGTTTGGAATAATTTGTCTTTGGTGGATGTGAATGTTTGATCTATAACATTAATTTTTGTGCTTTTATAATTTGCATGATGTTTTATTTTATTTGAATTGAAAATTTGTGTTTGTATTGCGTTTATGGGCTCTTTTCCATCAGAAAATTTTCTTGCAGTGTTATTTGATTATAGTGTTATTTTAGTTTATTGTCCAATAATATCATATGAGCAGTTATAATTTATGAATGACAAGTTATGTTTATATTCTATCTTAGTTATGCTTTATGTTTCTTGGATTAAAAAAATTATAGCCAATTAACTTTTTCCTTTTTCTATTGAATCTTAAGATAATTTCTTGTTTCAATTGGATAATCTACTGCCTTTGATTTAATTCTACTGTTCATTCTTCTAAAGTAAATCAGAGCCTCATGACCTTCAAAATTAAATAGTTTTCGTCCCCCTGTAAGCATACAAGTGAATCAAATCAATGCGTATTTAATGCAGCACCTATAGCATCAAAAACAATAAGGGTAAAAAATTGGCTCCAATCTTGGATGAAGTTGTCGTCTCAGACCAAAATGATCTTCATGTAGTCATTGCAAAGCTTGTAAGTGGGCTTTGTCTGCTTGGTTCAAGATCTGATGAATAATTTTTATTTTTAGAAAATAAAAGAATAGAATTTTACAAAGCTTAGCATTGATGGAGGTACTCTTATTCCTATTTAGAGAGAAGAAGAAGAATTCTACCGCTAGCAACACATCAACCAAACCTGTAATTTTGTAAGTGAAATTAATATTAGTGTTACATATTTATGTATTTATTTTTTTGCCTTAGATACCTACCACTTAAGTCCACAAAAAAAGCACTTGGTAGAACTCCTAAGAATAACAAGCCAACAACCAAATTCGATGACATAACTGATGACATGAATAATTATGATGAGGAGGATGAAGGTATTACAAGAACATATTTTGACTACTATTTCTCTTTTTATGTATTACTTACCTTTTTAACTTGGACATTGAGCTATTCGGTAAAGGACTATAAAACCTTTACTACCCAAGCAATGATATGGACCCGTATCTAAAGGACAAAGATGTGAAGTTTGACTACTTTCTTATATTGTGGATATAATTTCTTTATCTTTGGTTATTTTTTAGCCTTTAATACATTCATTTTGAATTGTTGTTTATTAACTTTAATTAGATTATAATGTTTTGATTATAAATTATTATTTTTTTGAATTTGCATTTTGAATGAATTTCATATCTTTTCTTAACTCATCAATTTATTTTTATTTGAGGAACTATATGTGTCTCACTAGGGACTCAGATAAAATTTAATATTAAAATGAGAATGAGATTTTAATTCCTATTTCAATGTTTGGTACAAGCGAGTGGCTTTGGAATATCTTAAAGGAAAAAGACGATAGATGGTAATAGAAGTAATAGGATTATAAATTAATTCCCATTAATTAATTTATTTTATTTTGTTTGTTTGTTTGTTGCTTTTTTAATTTTGATAATGATTGGCCATAATTCATTTTCAATAATTAAAGTTTTCATAATTTATTTTGTTTTTGTATAATTATGAAATTTTATAACCATCTTTTCCTCTAAAAATATAGGATTGTGAAAGCTATTAATACTACTAAACTTTCTTTGTTTGAAATTTTATTTGTTTGAAATATTTATTAAGAACTTTTGAATTTTTTCAAGTTAGTTCGTAAAGTGGAACCTCATTCCATATTCTTCCCATGAAGAAATAATAATAATTATAATTACTACAATTATTATTATTGTTTTGTCAAATTCAAATAAAAGAATAGATTTGTTGCACAAATTAATGATTGAATTAATTTGATTTTATTTATGATACTTAATCATAACTAATTTTTTAAAACTTTTGTTCAATTGAGTTCAAATTACAAGGTAAATATTTTGACATGGCATGCATGCATAGCAAACAATTGTCAAATAGGAAGCTGAGGTAGAAAAGTGAAAAAGAAAAATTGATAGTTGTTCTTACTCATATTTTCAAGTAATGCATCTAATTGTAGTTGTGTTTTGTAAAACTATAATGATACTAATGCAACAAATTTATTTTATTTAAAACTATTTATGGTCTTGTGGTTTAGATATTAGACTTTTTAACTTAATTCGTCTATTTTGCAAGTTATTTACCTTTTTTTTCTCTTTGAATTCTTCTAGTTTTTTAATTCTGGACGTGAATATAAACTTTGGGAATCAGACGAAGAAAGTTCAAGAATTTTTATAAGTATTATGATATCAATTAATTGTTATTTTTAACTTACTATTTCCATTTTCACTAATGAGGAAATATATGTCTTAGAACACTAAGATTTTGATTGGCATTGACAATTTGAATGAAATGTCTGTCAGTTATTTTTGGATGTTCCCTAAATGTTGCATTTTATTTGCTCTCTATTAAATGTTTGATTCAAAAGGATTGGTTGAGGAGAGAAGGGACACAGCCTTTTTGTGTATTGACAAATGGTATGGTTTGGTGGCTATGGATATTATATTACTAGCTATCAATCTATGTACGTTTTGGGGCAATGTGAAGGTGATGTGGGGATTCAGATTGTGGAGAGAGTGTGAAAAATGTTGTACAAAGAGCTCAGGTTGAATGTGGCAATGCTATTTTAGGATAAATTTATTTACGCAAATGCTTTATTAGTTGCCACTATTATCCAAATGGGTCCGCAAGAGATCATCTTCATCTTCATTTTCTTCATCAGGTAAAGCAAAAATGAGAGTTTTCTTTTGAAATCTACACTACAAAAAAAACGCCATTTTGCGACCGACCAATCGGTCGCAAAATGGCAAAAATCGGTCGCTATTTGTACTGTGCGACCGATTTGCGACCGACTTTTTCGGTCGCAAAATCACTGGTCGCAAATATAATTGCGACCGATGAGAAAATCGGTCGCAAATTAGAGACCGATAAGTCGGTCGCAAAATTGAATAATCGGTCGCAACTTTTGGTCGTGATTTAATTGGAAATTCAGTCGCAAATTTGGTCGCAGAATATCGGTCGCAATTTTTAAAATCGGTCGCAAAGGTCGCAATTTAAATTCAAAATTTTTTTTTGGTATCAAATCGGTCGCAAATCGGTCGCAAAAATGAAAAAATAAAAAAAATTAAATATTATTTTGAAACCAAAATTTTTCTACACCTGTGAAAGTTGACATAAATGCATATATACACACACGCAATTCAAGAACAGTATAAAAATGTAATTTTTATTGTTCTGAACAAATTAAAAAATGAAAATACAAATGAAAAAATAAAAGGTCGGAAATCAAATCTATATATGCTGCTGCTCATCTGCAGGATCCGATGTCGATCGCCGGGAGGAGTACCTGCTGGATGTGATGTAGCGCCAGGAGGGGTGAGCAAGGTATCGCTGCAGCATCGGGATCAGGAGCCGATAGTGGCTGCTGCTGAGACGTCGAAACATGTCGGTCTGTAGCAGGCGCAGGATCAGAGGAAGAAGTACCAGCACGGTGCTCACCGGACAGCCGCAGCACATGCGCTCTAAGCTCTGCAATCTGTCTCTGCTGATCAGCAAGCTGAGCCCGTATATCATCATCATAGTGCGAGTCAGTGTGCTCCGGCTGCGTGCTGCGCTGGCTGTAGAAGCGTGAGCTGCTGAGCCAGTGTAAAACTGTGATGCCTGAGACCCGATGCCGTATACCTTCCTCTTCTTCTCGCCCCCTACAGCCTCGAGATAAAGCGCTACCTCGTCAATTCTTGACTCAGCTTCGGATTCATCGGTGTGAGAAGTAACAATACGCTCCCGAGCTGTAGTATAGTTCTCCTGAAAATAAAAAATTAATTAATCAATGCAATTGCAAGCTTTATTATATTGAACTTTGTACATCTTCGCAATGATTAGAGGGTAAATGTAAATATTATTCATTGTTACTTACATTGACGCTCAGCGCACGTCTGTCGACAAAGGTATTACGATCGTGGTCCTTCGTGTGAGTGTATGTAAACACCTCCATCGGTGTGGGCTCACGACCTAATTCTTTAGCCTGTAATAAATTTTTATTCATGATATATTAATATATAATGTCCTTTCATTAAACATCAGTTTATTGTAAAGGACTAGTCACTTACTAATAATCGAGCTGTCTCTATAGCAGATATAGATCCGCCTGTGTGTCGCGAAGGTCCTGCTCCATCACCGCCAGTCTCACTGCGCCTGTTTTGTGCAAATATCTCCCGCTTTCTCTTGAATGCAGGATCCTCCCAAGCCTTTTGCCAGCTCTCCCATATCTCCTGAGACACGCACTGCTGCTTCTTACCGCTTTTCTCATCCTATAGGTGAAGTCAGCGTATCGATCGGCGCATATCTTCTCCCAGGCTACTTTCAGCATAGCGTAATGGCCTCGTCCCATATGAAATGTTTCTGCAAAAAAATGAAATATAGCGTTTAAACACTAAGGATTATCTTGAATTGTAAACATTGAATGATGATATAACTTAAACCAAAGAGTACCTGGAACTCCTCCCAATAAAAGTCTCTCGCCTCTTGTGGTACGGCATCCCATGTGTATCCTTCTTTATGCAGCTGTAGCTTGATTATCTTCAAAATTTGCCTCGCTGCTCGAGAAGATGGATATATGCTGAAAAAAAAACAGAAGTGAAATATAATTACACGAAAGCATCACAGATATGAATAAGTACAAAATATAATTACAAAATATGCCTACAGAAAATTGAATAAGTACTTACTGTGCTACCAACTGAGGGTGATACGTGGATCTGATGAAGCTGCAAAATAAATGACAAATGTTATAATTTCTAGATAATTAATATATAATTAAAATGACAGTTATGACATTTATGATTACCTTGCACAGTGGGTGACTGTGCAGCTGGTGGAGTCTGTATGGTCCAGAAAGGGGGTAGAAGAGGAAGGAGCAGAAGAGAAGGAGCAGAAGGCTGTGATGGCGCAGTACTGGACGCTGAGCAGAGAAGCCCCAGACGTACCTGAAGAAGGATGTGATGGCGGCAGTACTGGACGCTGAGCAGATGACGAAGCCCCAGACGTACCTGAAGAAGGATGTGATGGCGGCAGTACTGGTCGCTGAGCAGATGACGAAGCCCCAGACGTACCTGACGAAGGACGAGGGATCGACCCTCTCGTCCACGGGCACTGCGTCCAGCCACGACCTCCACGCGAACCACTGCCGGACGCGTCAGAATCAAACGCTCTGCCTCTAGCCATCTGTACTGCAGATATCAGAACCTAGATAAAATGAATTTATACAATTATATGAATTGTAGAACATGTGGTAAATAAGCAAAGTGAATACCATTGAAATTCTTCATTAATAATATTAATTACATATACATTTATCAATTTGTAACAGTAAAATTGCTCTAAGTTTTAAGTGTCTTCAATATCATCTGCTTCCTCCTCTTCATCAGCTTCCTCTTCTTCATATTCGTCTTCTGAGGTACCCATGATGATTTGATCTTCTTCCTCTTCATCATCTGATGCTCCTATTTCAACATAAGATCGGCTTTCATCATCCAATCTATCTGTTAAATCTTCAACAACTTGCATCGGTTGCGTTTCAACCCTAACTTCTTGAAATGCCTCTGATACTGCGAGTGAAGAAGATTGTTTCGTTTCAAGTGCATGAACAACTGATCGAGCCTTGATTTTACACACTGCCATCCAATCGCATCTATCTCGTTTAAACGATGGATATGGGACATAGTACACTGTGCAGCTTGCATTGCCAAAACAAAAGGTTCATACTTTGTATATCTTCTTCTTTGATTAATATCAACCAGATTATACTTAGGATGAACCTTCGTGCCAATGTTTGGCGTAGGATCAAACCATTCACATTTGAATAAGATTGTGCACTTCATTGGTAGGCCTGGATATTCTAACTCCAAAACCTCAACCAATTTCCCATAAAAATCGTTTGACACGTCACTGTAGTTTGATCCCTTTATGCACACACCGCTGTTCATTGTCTTTCTGCTTCTCCCATAACCCTCAGTGTGAAACTTGTAACCGTTTACAAAGTAGCCAGAGTAGGCATTAGCAACCGGTAATGGCCCCTTTGCCAGATCCGTAATAAATCTGTTACGAATATCGCTTCCGAGCTTCGAGCCTATGGGAAATAGTAATGACATGAGTCAGATTTAATAAATGTACATTCCGTGTTGTGTACATTGAAAGTAACTTACATAATATTTGAACCACTCTGCAAATTCCGTGTCCAGCTTTGCAGCAACTGCCGTATCAGTAAAATTGAGATTTTGAAGCCGCAGAAGATTGATATATTCCCTATTTATGAACGAACCATATTAGCATAAGTATGCTTTAACAACGGCCCACTGTCAAGTCTAGAATGTTTACATTATTTATACTTACTGTACATATGGTGTGATCTCTTCGCAATTCAATAAAATATAGGTTTGAGCCGCTTGTATCTCTGCATACATCAATCGTCTTTTTTTTTGATTTACCAATCGTACGCCCAGGGTAGGTGAAAATTTTTAGATTTCCTTCAAACTCAGATTGAACGCGATCTCCTCCATCATCGTACGTGGCACTTCTCGATGCTTGGTGAAAACCTGATTGGTCAAAGTAGTGCGAACAGAATGTGGAAGCTTCTTCAACCAAATATGCATTGCAAATGGATCCCTCGACCTTTGCCTTATTGCGCACATTCTTTTTAATTTTCTGCAGGTGTTTGTGATTATCAATGCCAATATGTAAGTATAAGTTCAAATAAATGATGTAATCATTAGAATGCGATTTAGTGAATCACCTCTCAAATGGATACATCCATCGATATTGTACCAGTCCTGCTAAACGACATTCATAGGGCAAATGAACCGGCAGATGTTCCATAGAATCAAAGAAGCCGGGTGGAAAAATCTCGCTCCAACTTGCACATCACAATTGGGATTTCTCGCGCTAATTGGTCCATATCATCGCATCAAATAACAGTCATCGTCAATTCCTTGAAAAGAGACTCAATTCTGTCATGCTCCCAAAATTTTTCCTGGTAATAATTCCCGGAATGCCACAGAAATCAATCTTTGCATGAAACATGGCAGTCATGGCTTTTCATGCCAAACAATCTGTACTTCCTCATGTCCACACATCTACCCATATTTGAACAGTAGCCATCTGGAAACCTTAATGATCGTAACCATTCGCCACAATAATTGCCTTTGGGGTTTATCTAAACAATAACATGCCTTCGGAAACTTACCAGTAAGTACAGTTTGCTCGAGTTCTGGTCGACGACAAATTTCCTTCATGTCTGCTCTCACTTTTGCATTATCCTTGGTTTTCCCTTCAATGTTCATGACAGTGTTGAACAGATTTTCAACACATTTTTTTCTATGTGCATGACATCAAGGTATGACGAATAAGAAGTGAACTCCAGTATGGCAAATCCAGAAGAGATGCTTCGCTTTTTCCACCCGCTATTCCTGCCAATATTTTATTTACCTCATCTGCACCCAACTCAGTACCTTTCATAAGCCCCAAATCTTCAATTTCTTGTAATATTTCTGCTCCAGACTTCACAGGTGGAGGGGGTTCAACAATAGTCGTGTTCTTCTAAGCATTGTCGATTTCTCCTCCAAGGGTGAGATTCTGGTAAGAATTTGGCGATGACAATCAAACCAACATTGTTTACCTCCATTCTTTAGTGTAAATGCATTAGTGTTTTCCACTGCAATGAGGACAAGCCAATTTGCCAGCGGTACTCCACCCAGATAACATCCAAATGCTGGAAAATCACTGATGGTCCAAAGCAAAGCAGCTCGCATTATGAAATTCTGATTGGTCGAAATATCAAATGTTTCAACCCATATTCCATAAATAATTAAGTTCGGCAATCAAAGGCTGCAGAAACACATCAATTTTATGTTTGGATTAGTAGGACCAGGAACATAACACACAAAAACATATATTCATCTTTCATACACATTGACGGTGGTAGATTATATGGTGTCACAATGACAGGCCATGATGAATATTGTTGTCCTGATGGCCAAACGGCTGAAACCCATCAGTACAAAGTCCCAATCTGATATTTCTCATTTCAGCAGCAAACACAGGATGAATGTTATCAAAATGTTTCCACGCTTCAGAGTCTGACGGATGAGTCATGATACCATCATCATATTCATGCAAAGCATGCCATGTCATGTGTTGAGCTGTCCGCCTTAGATGCATATAACCTTTGAAGACAGAGGAATAAGAGGGAAATAATACATCTTATTGAAAGCCTTCTCTTTTTGCTCTCTACCAGTCCCTTGACCCCGCCGTTGATATCTTGGAAGATTACAAAACTTGCATTCTCTGAATTCCGAGTCATCACCCCAGAATATCATACAATTATTACGACAGCAATCAATCTTTTCTACCGGTAGTCCCAACCCCCGAACTAATTTTTTTGTGCGATAAAAATTATCAACCATGGAATGGCCTTCAGGCAACATTTCTTTTGCTAACTGCACAAAATCATCGTAACACCTTTCTGAAAAATGGTGCTCCCGCTTTCATGTGTAGTAATCGTGCAACAACAGACATAACTGAATGATTCTCTCATCCAGGCCATAATTCACTGTTAGCTGCACTTAGCATGTCAAACAATTGTTGTGCTGCTACATTTGGCGATTCCTCCATATTATCCCAATCACATTGTACTCTACTCGCATCGATTACCATATCATTGCATTGATTACCATACAGAAATTGATAAGGCTGAACTTCTAAACTTACCGGAATGGAGTGGCCTGACCCACTGGCAACTCGAGCTTCACCATGATGTATCCATTCATAATAATTTTTCCACGAACCCATATTTGCACAAATGAAGTTTCACTGTATCGATGTCTAAGAAGGCTCGATTTCGACACTTCTTGTGATTACATGGACACCTCAACTTATTACCATCCATAAACTGGGATTACCAACTGCAAACTGTATAAACGCCTCCAATCCTTGCAGGAACTCTTGTCTTAATATCCCATTGACCTCGAACCTCCAGTACATCCAATCTCGATTATTTTGCATTTTTTTTACCTAATTAACAATGTGTTTATAAAGGGGGTCATGTCATGTAATTGCATTAGTCTAAATCATCCTTAAAACATGCACCTAATGTAAAGTTCAATTTGCAACACTTATAACTAACTAAGGTTATTTCTATAATAAGGGTAACTATATATAAATGTAAAATCACTAAGTTCATTTATTGAATACAAAGACTACTATAATAAAGGTCAGTGTACTATTCCAATTATTGAATTTTCCGGAAAAAAATTCGGCAGCATTTCGACACAACACAATCAAATCTCAACTCAAATACAAAAACAAATCAATAAACACTTCTATATCATACCAACATTCTCCAAAGGCAATATGGCCACTACTAGGCCTCCAATCCAAACTCATCATTCATTTAAGTCAAAAACATACTTAAGAGTAATAATGACAATAATATAAATTAAAGAAAAACACAGTCAAAACTTATCAAGAAAGAGTTGCCAATAATTAAGAACATGTAATAACCTAAACACACAAAAATAGTTTATATAAATTCCAATTATTCTTCAAAAATCTATATTATATTCTATCAAAGCAGACTTTGAAACTTGAACGAAGTGTATAAATATATTCTCATTATATTCTATATTATATTCTCATTTTGCTCATATAGTTATATGTCATTTTCTCATAATGTGCCTCCTATGACAATTTTTTTATTCCTTTTAAATATCAATAGAACTATATCCAAAAGATTTTTCATTAGAATTAATGAGTGAAAATTTAAAAAAATGAAAAATTCAAAGTATGTTTTTAATATAATTTCTGTTTTTGAGTGAATAAGATAAGTGATTACATCTCTCATTATTGTATTTTTATTCTTTTTATTGCTTAGGAAGAATAATCATTCGCACGAGACTCATGGAGATAAAATCTCAATATCTAATACGGTAATATCATTATGATCCCTCTACTCATTACATATATATAGGTCTTTAGAATATATAATATTCTATTGTTCCATAGCAGTCTTACATCGTTAATAGTAGTAGTAGTAGTACGAGTACAACGCTTTCTAGTTAGATTCCTCATTTGCTTGACGGTGCATGTTAATGGATTTTTTGACTAAAAAGTTAACCTTATCCATGTAATTATTCTTTTCCGTAAATACTTTTGGCACAATTTGTGCCAGAGACACTGGCCACGTTGTAATTGTTGTAAAAAGATAGTAATACCTTTGAAAAAAAATGTTAAGGAGGTTGTTTTTAAGACAGGTAAAAATTGTAGGAAGGGACGTATCTAGAAGATTGATTCAAGAGCGCCCAATTATAAATTAAAAATATTATTAAAGTAAATAAAAGAAATCTAAAAATATATTTTAAAAAAAATATAATCTTCTATTCATTTGAAAATTTTTATTATTAATATCATAAAAATTAAATATCCTTAATTATAAAAAAAAATCTCAACTAACATATAACTTATCATTTTATACACAAAAGGCTTAAATCAGTCTAAAATAAACTTTATCCTCTTGGCACTCTCATTTTAAAACTTAGATTTATTAGCATCCTAAAAGTAAGATTACGGTGAGAATTTGCAACAACTCAGTAACTTTGTAAGTCGCAACTAATTATTTGGGGTTAACTTTTAATCCAAGGATTTTAAAATCCCTAAATACAGAGTTTTGAATATAAAACTGCACTCAATGTTTGTCTCTCAATTGTCTTTGATCATCTTCTTCACTACATGGTAAAAAACAAAAAAAAAAAGGTTGCTTTTTATGACAGTTTACAAACTGAAGAGTGCAGGATACATTATTTTCATGTGATTAGATTGGTATACTCACCGTTAATTTCTTGGACGATTAAGCTAGCTAGCATGTACATGTCTTTTATAGATAATTATTATTTTTTAATAAAATGCATATCCAATCTTAGTTTTGGAGGTCCAAAAATGACATGGGCAAAAGGAGAAAGAACGCCACATGAAATTTATACAATCAAATTGTTGTTGTGCATTCTACTTTACACAATTATTTAAAATTATTTAAATTGATAAATTGATAATTAGGCATTTAAATATAAATAATTATGGTTTATAGATAATTAAATAGAGACAAGAACATTAATTTCAATACCATAAAAATTCTTCTCTTGGTCCTTCAACTTTGAATACAATATAAATTTTCTCTCAATTATTATTATTCCTAACATTTTACAAAAAGTACTTTCAATTAGGTTTTAATATCAAGTTGCAAATTAAAACTTTTCGAAACAGTAATATAATGAAATAATAAAATAATTATCTACGGGTTATGGAGATTTTATGAAGCTAAAATAATAAAATTATAATAATAATAAAGCTACAATACTAATAATAAAATTTTATGAAGCTACAATTTTATATTCAGTAATAAAATTATTATTATTCCTAACATTATTATTATTATTATATGAAGCTACAATAATACTAATAATAATAATAATAATAATAATTACAATCACAATAATAATAATAATAACATTAATAATAATATTAATAACAACAACAATAATACTAATAATACTAATACTAATAATAATAATAATAATAATAATAATAATAATAATAATAGAACAGTAGTAATAATTTAATAATAATAATAATAATAATAATAATAATAATAATAATAATAATAATAATAATAAGAACAGCAGTATATAATAATTATAATAATAACAATAATAATAATAATAATAATAAGAACAGCAGTAATAATTATAATAATAACAATAATAATAATAATATAATAATAATAATAATAATAACAATCACAATAATAATAATAATAATAATAATAATAATAATAATAATAATAATAATAATAATAATAATAATATAATAACAACAACAGCAATAATACTAGCTAATAATTATAATAATAATAAAATAAATTAACCATATACAAAATAAATTAATCGCAACCATATACAAAATTCTAACAACAATATACAAAATCAACCATATATAACTTAATATAATAAAAATAAATAAATTCGAAAAACAAATAAATTCGAAAAAAAAAATTTTGACAAATTAATCGCAAAATAAAACTAACCTGTGTGGCTGGCGGAGAGCAAAGGGGGCGGGCTGGCGGCGTCAGGCGAGCTGGAACGGTGTGAGGAAGGGGCTGTGTGGCGCTGCGGACGGAGGAGAGAGAGGAGAAGGAGAAGAGAGAAAGAAGAAGAAAGAAAAAAGAGAGGGCGCGGCTTGTTTAAAGCCCTAATTTTTGCGACCGACTTATCGGTCGCAATTTTTAATGAGCCGACGTCGTTTGACTAGGCACAAGTTTTGCGACCGATTTGCGACAAAACATATCGGTCGCAAAAAAATCAGTCGCAATTCAGTCTCAAATCGGTCTCAGAACTTTGCTGCATTTTTTACGCGCGAAATTTTGCGACCGATAAAACGTAGTCGCAAATCGGTCGCAAAATCGGTCGCAAATCCGTAGTAAGGCGGTCGCAAATCACTAACCATTCTCGCGGGAATTTTTCAGCGCCAATATTAGCGACTGATGTACTAGAAGTCGCAAATCGGTCGCAAAATTGCGACCCTTATATGTCGGTCGCAATTGAGCGTTTTTTTTTGTAGTGTTAGTTGCAAAAGGTTTTACTTAAAAATCAAATATTGATTATTTTCATACTTTTTCTTTTGTGACTAAAATTGCTTCAATTCAAGTTTTAATTGCTTTGGATTCTATCCTCATCAACTGGATGTTAAAATGACTTTTTAAAATGGTGATTTGGAAGAAGAGATTCATATGGTTTAACCTAGGAGTTGTATTATTCCGGATGAAAAAAATAAAGTTTGCAAACTTCTCAAATCATTGTATGGTTTAAAACATGCAACTAAATAGTAGCATGAGAAATTTGATTAAGTTTTAATGAGTAATGGTTTTACTTTAAATGAAGTTGATGAATATGTATATACTAAACTTGTTGAGAATGAATGTATGATTATTTGTTTATAAATGGATGATATTCTCATTTTTTGTACTAGCTATGATGTAATGTGTGAAACTAAATATTTTCTTGCTTCTAAATTAAAAGACATGGGTGAAGCAAAAGTGTTTTCAAGTGTTAAAATCACAAGGAAGGTGATAGCTCTGGAACTGGCTGACAATGGGGATTAGTGGTTAAGAAATTTCTTAGCTAATATTTCATTTGGAATAAAACCAACACCTTCTATGTCTATGTATTGTGATTGTCAAGCAACAATAGCCATTATAAAGAATAGAAATTTTAAGGGCAAAAATAGACATATCCGATTGAGGCATGATGTGGTTAAGCTATTGCTAAAAGATAGAGTAATATCGATCCATTGTGTCAAGTCAGAAGTGAATTTGGTCTATCTTTTGACTAAATCATTAGTGAGAAAACTAAGTGTTTGCTCATCTCTTTAAGTGAGCATCGAGACTAAGTGCTTGCGAGCTAAGTCCTTGCCCAATGCTTTAAGTGAGCATCAAGGCCAAGTGTTTTCCCAATATTCTAAGTGATCATTAAGGCCAAGTGTCTTCGAACTAAATGCTTACCCAATGCTCCATGTGAGCATCAAGGCTAAGTGCCTCCGAGCCAAGTACTCGCTCAACAATCTAAATGATCATCAAAGCTAAGCGTCTCCAATAAGTGCTCATTTAACGCTTTATGTCTAGCATCATGGATAAATGCTTGTGTTTTTTCAAGCTAATGGCTCCAATCCCGCTCTAAGTTTTAAAAAAAAAAGACTAAGTGCCCAAAAAATGATAAATAATAAGTAAACAAATTATAAATACAATATAATAAAGCTCTTTAAATACTATTAAAAAGGTGTGTGTATATATATATATATATATATATATATATAAATCTCCTATAAACTTATGGGGGATATCTAACGAAATTCATAAAATTTTCAATATGTAATTATAACTTATATAGGACGTAGTTATACTTTATGGGCCAAAACATATATTTTACGTATAAAGTTAGGAGATCTCATTCCTAATCACTAACTTGATGGACAAGCCAAGGCTTATACCTATATATATATATATATTAGATCTCTTTAAGGGACACAACAATAATTTCATTCAATTACTTTCTCTATACAAAATTCCCCTTAGTTGTCTGAGCCTATTTACTAATTAGGTTATATTATAGTTTGTAGATAGATTATAAATTGTGGAAGGGTCTGCTCGGCAAAATTAGCCGTTTTAGTAGCTGTCAACTGTTTTAGTAGTGTTTAGTTGTTAGCTTTTGAGTAGCTTTTCGTGAAATGTTAAAAGCTAAGCGTTATATGAGCTAGTTTTTTATAAAACGCTACCTTAATCTTTAAAAGCTAATTCAAACACTATGTTATTGAACACTATAAAAAATAGCTGTTTAGTGTTTTGACTAGTCAAAACGTTATAAGTTACTTAAAAAGTTATTGGCGAACACAACCTGAATTATTTCGTTGCAGCACTTAGTCTATAAGTCTATCTATACGCCAATCTAATGATCAAATACTGTTTCAAAAATTTTTTCACTATTTATGACTCTTTTATCCTTTAATTTTTTCATTGAATAAATATCAATATTTTAAAAATTATCATCAATTGCATTTGGCTGGATTATTTTATCGAAAAATTAAAATGGATCATTTTACTTATTAAATGATATTAAATATAGAAGTACATCCAATTCATCTCTCTTTTTCAATTTTTTATTTTTATTATTTATATTTCTTTTCTTAAAAAATCTCAAAAATTTCTTCTAATGTTTTTATTTAAAACAAAAAAATGAGGGAAAAAAGAAGAAGTATATGGAATATAATTAACCTTGGAGTAGGGATGACAATTATATATATAAAGCAGAGCAGTTTGCATTATATGGAAGCCAAGCCTCTGAAATTGCCAAGTATGAGGAGGACAATAATTATTTAACAAGGTTGTAAAAAGATAAGATGTAATGACAGCAATTATAAGAAGATAAGTTGTTTTATATTTTAGATAATGTCTTTATCATGTTAATATCTACCAGTTACATCCCATAAAAATAATGCATTAAATTAAATTAAAATTTAATTAAAATACAAATAACTCAAGCCATAAAATAAGAAATACTTAATTTCTTATTTTAATGATTACCTTAGTATATGGGGTAGTTTTATATACTTGAAGCTAGGTTGCACAGACATGGAGCACGAGATACGGGAACGTATGAGATATGATAATAAATAATTAATTATTATAATAAATAATAAACATAAAATAAATAAATACTTAATTTCTTATTTCAATATAATTAGTTAAATTCTCAAAATTATTATCACTATTTTGAAAAATCTATATCTATCTATATAATATACAAAAGCAGGGTAGTTTGCTTTATATGGAAGCCAAGTGTAAGTAGCACAATTTGCCATTTGCCATTATTTTTTATTATAGAATGACATATGTTAGATACACACAATTTAACACAATTGTAAGAATTGTAAAAAGATCATTTGTTTTATATTTTCAGATAATTCCTTTATCAAAGATAATATCTGTAAAAAAGCTTATCTCTAGCATTTAATATATTAATATAAATTTATTTCTTCTTACAAAACAGTTAATAAGTAATTACACACTTAGAAAAGTGTGAATAAACAATATATTACTATTAAATAAACAATATATAAGCAATTTAAAAAATATAAATTGGAATGTACCGGATACGATAATTTTTAAAAAATAGGATATCCACACGCTTAGGACACGCTGCACTAAATAAGTAATACATTAATATTTCAAATAAATAAACAATAATTTATGATAGATTATAAACATAAAATAAAAAAACTTAATTTCTTATTTCAATGACACAAAAAATATTTAAAAATACTTCATTTTTTTATTGGTAATAAAAATATTGGTTGATGAGCTTGGTGTATAGAGTAATCTCCTATACCAGGAGCTGAGTTGCACAAACAGAGGACACGAGATACAAGAACGTATGAGATACGATAATTTTTAGAAAAAGTAGGACATCCACATGCTTAGAACATAGTACACTAAATAAGTAGTATATTAATATTTCAAATATAAAGAAATAATAGTTCATTTTATAGTATTTCTTGGCACTCTTTTAGCATAAAGATTTAAAGCTTTTTGACAATAATTATTAAAACCTACTTTTTCACCAAAACTAAAAAATAAATGTTTCATAGAAATCATTTTTGCTAATTCTTCTTTTGTATTTTTTTAGAATATTGAAATAAAGAAAGGTTAGAAGATGCGTACCCGGAAATTTGTGTTTGAGACCGATCAACTCCTATTTTTGTTGGATGTTTTGTCTCCAAATGCTTCCAAAATGATCCATAGCCGCCTGCTTGTTTAAATTTATAAAATTTTCCACAATAATTGCAAATTACATCATACATTTTCTCACCTTTGAATTTTTTCGTGAAATGAATGGCGAATATGTCGGAACTTTGTCTTGCTCTTCCAACAATTTGTGTTCGTTGCTCTTGCTCTTGCTCTTCGTCTTCTTGTAATTGCTCATTATTAAATTCAGATTCTTGAGTTGGAATTTCCAAATTTCATTTGGATATCCCTCAAAATTAAATTGGTTGGGAGTGAAATCAAGATGTCGTTTGTAGGGATAGATGAATATTGTGTTTCTCCAATCTTTCCCTTGCCCTTATCGGAATTTGAGTTTCCTCCACTTCCCATTATATGATAACAAGATAATTTAGAAAATTGAATAAAAAAAATTAGAGAGAATAATAAATTAATAAGAGAGATTGTAGAGTAGAGAAGAATAATATAGAGTAAAGTGTAGTAGAGTGTAGTATATTGTAGAGAGAGTAGAGAGAGTAGAGATTTTTTTATGATGAATTTGTAAATGAAATGAGATATTTATAATAAATCCAAAAAATTATTTTTTTAAAAATACCCTTGAAACTAGCCGTTATGTATCCGTTTATGGTTGTTGGAAGGGGTAATTAAGAGATTTCACAACAAAATTTAAAAAAAAAAACAAAAATCTAACAGTTTTTAACGGCTAGAACCGCTGGTTCTTCGACTGGTTAGAACCGGCGGTTCCATCCGGTTTCGACCGGTTTTTTGGAACCACCAGTTGCGGTTCCATCAAACTGGAACCGAAAATCTCCGGTTCCGGTTCTGGTTCGGACCGATTCCGGTTACGGTTCGGGACCGGTTCGAACTGACGGTTCCGATTCCCGAAACCGTAATATGTCCACCCTTACTTGGGCGTGTCTCGCGTCCTGGACTTCCAGAGTCTGGCACGGGCATGCTAGGAGTGCCACGGCCGTGCGTATTTTTCCTTGGTTTGCAACGATCCAAGTCTTCCAAATATTGAAGTGCAAGTTGCTTCGAATCACCGTAAGGGTAGCACAATAGCTAAGCGCACTTCCTTTGAATGAATTAAGCTAATTAAGACTAAGCACCTCGACTTTTAAGTGTTTAACAACGTACTCCCTCCGTTCTTTTTATATAAAAACAACTAAATTTTTAACAAGATTTAAAAAGTAGTTTAATAAACTCTTTTTGCCTTTTTTTCTCTACTAATTTAACCCCTAACATCTCATTAACATGCTCCTCTAAATTAATGTATACCTCATGTTTCAATCTTAAAAAGACTTCAAATGCTTCATTGGAATAAAGAAAATACAAACGGGTGCAAAAAAATGAAGTTTATGCTCTGCCTTCGGAGGAAAAAATTTTCTTCGTTCCTTTTTATATCGCAAAATGAATTTATTTATTCATTTAAATCCAAGAAAAACTTAGCTCATTGAATAAACTATACCCAAGTTATAAGGTTCCCCACTTACATCCATCCCAGCTTGGACAAGCTAAGTAAAAAAAATATGAGAACCTCAATATACATAGAATAGTAAAAATCTCCTCTTGTCTCATAGATAATATATAGGTTATGGCAAGTGTTAATTATTGTGCTATCTTTTTTTGAATTACTAACATTGATATTGTTCTATACCATATTGATCCAATAAAAGTAAGCCAAATAGCAAATCAAAAAACACCATCCTATAAAACCATAATGGACAATAAAGAATTTTCAAACTGCTATGTGTCATTTTCTCTTTGGTTCTTACTTTGGGAAGTTGTGTAAAAATATGAAACTTGTGCTCATTTAACCTTTCAACCGTCTTTGGTTGTTAAAAATGCATTTTAAATATGGCGCAATTTTTAAAATATTCAGACGAAGTTCATAAGAATTCTTTTCAATGTGGTCAACTTAAAAATTTTATGACATTTCTATTCAGACTCTTTTTTAGTTAGCGCTCATATCGGCTATACTAGCACTTTTTTTTTTCTATGAAAGTTGATCTAAAAAACAACTTATTTTCCAAAATTTCTTCATATTAAATACTCATCAATAGCTATATTTGTCATTATCTTGAGAATCTCCCACACTAAAAGCTTCACAAAGGATTAAGACAAAGATAAGATAGACATTTCATATTGGCAATGTTCCTAAAGTTATCAAATTAGATAAAATTTCTATATAAAAAGAACACCAAAAATGGAAATTTTTTCCTATATAAAAGGAATGGAGGGAGTATTTACTGATGGATTTAACTTAACTAGTATAACCATAACTACAAATCCCATTACTTTTGGGATGTGACACCCAAGTTTAAATGGTAGTTATTGTTTTCTTGAAGTTTAGGCCCTTTGCTCTGTTATTTAGAGAAAATTTACATTTAGAGTATTTATTTTACATAGAAAATTTTACTCTAAATTAAAATTTTGGGGAAGGATGTCAAAAGAGAAGTCTGAAATGCTCTTGAATAACCTCTATTATCTGTGTCTTTTAGCTCATTTAACAAGTATAGTGGCATACAAAAGGTGAGTTGAGCAGTTAGTGATCTTCTATTTTCAAAGCATGAGTAATGCTATATTTCTGAGCAATTTGGTAGAAATATGCTTGAATCTGAGCATGAATAAAGTACATAACTGACTAGCTATTATAATTTGGCCACACATTTCAATTGTTGCAACATAGCTATAAAAAAGATCTCTTTATGTCGATATTATACTTTTAATTTGGGTACAGATCTTAATTAATTAAGAAGTTAGGTTCATGATGTCATAGGTCAGGTTTCTTTCTTACTTCTTCCCAATTTTCGAAAATATGGAGTAATTATATTGACATATTTCCATTTGTTTGGATATTTATATGTGCCCATATGTAGAAGTTGAGAAGACTCTTGCATTTCTAAAAATTTTTGGCTCCAAAAGTTCGGTAAAAATGCATTCATATTGTATAATACGTGCACCATTTTGGTTATTGAGGGACACTTAGATTTTTAAACATTAAAAATTTGATTTGGAATGTTTGAAATTTTAGAGAATTTAGCACCAAAATCTCACCTTTCCTCCATTATATCCATCCTTGGAAGACTCAATAAGTTGACCTAGTTTTCTCACCGCTAAATGTGTGTTTAATGTTGATTAGGGGTATTTAAGATATTTTGGCTAAAAATTCAGATAAACAGAATGCTTAATTATAACATGGTTACACATGTCAATTGTTGCATTTTTACTTATAAGAAAAAAATCTTTATGTCTATATTATACCTTATTAATCTGAGCACAAATTTAACATTCATCGAACAAACTGAATTAGAATTCTTTCGTGCACTATTTTGTATGTTGTTTCTTAGAAGTGTGCTCAATTTATACTGTTGAATATGACTACTTTCTTGGAATGTTTTCATAATGCAGTTATAATTTGTATTGTTACCCGTAATTTTCAAAAATTGCCTTTCAATCAAGAGTACACCTTACTAATATAGACACAAATTTTTATTTTAATGAACAAAATGAATGGTTTATATTAGAATTATATTTGTATGCAATGCCTTAGAAGTTTGCTCGACTTTATGGACGTGAGCGAAAAAAATTTATATGTTGGCCACCTTTTATAAAATGGTCACAGGTTTTCATCGTTGCACCTTACTTTTTAAATAATGATCTTTATGTCAACAGGTCGTTGGTAATTGACTCTAAAATGGTTGCAACCCAAAAATTATCTTTCTTTTGATTGATAGCCAATTGACCTTTTGTCATTTCTTAATTCAAACTACCCAAAGCACGTAAATACGTATTCCCAATTCTCAATCCTTGTCCTATTAGATACATTTATTTTGTTGTTTAGTTCAATTCCTTCTCCTAAGGGTTTCAACAAAGTATGTAGAGTTTTTTTTTTTCTTAATTTTATATTCCATTGCTAATTTTTTTAAAATTTTTTAGAATTATTAATTGACAACACAGTAGTAGTTTTTTTAATTTTTTTCAAAATTAATATGAAAATATAGTGGCAATTATTAATGTAAATTCCTTGCTAATTTTTTTAACAGTGTGGTTGTGATGTTTACTTTATTTATCCTATTGGAATTCATTTTCACAACTCCTTGCTGGTGGTTTGACTATACTAAAATGCAGGGACTTTTTTCTAGTTTTTGTTTTTGTAATCTTAAGTTAGAAATTACTTTAAAAAAAAAGGAAGGAAATACATCATTATTGACATAGGTAGAAAATAAATATAAAAATTCTAAAGAAGTTAAGTATTTCAATGAGAAATTCTTTGAATGTTAGCATATAACGTGAAACTAGGCTAGCTACAATTGTAAATATTTGCTTGTAATTTTTAGAAGAATTTGTTTATTTTGTAATTTATGTTTATATTCTATTGTAGGACTTCATATGTGGAACATTATTGAGCATGGAGATAATTTTTATTTTAGCATCTTTTTTTTTTTTTAAACCATTGGTATCCGAATCCTATTATCAGGAACTGCCTAATCCAGCTCAGGACTTAGTCACAGTTAAGGCTTTTGCCCCTCCCAACAAGTGTGTTTAGCGGGGATTAAATCCAAGAGCTCTTCTCATGGGGATTAAATCCAAAAGCTCTTCTCAAATGTCCAGCCTGCGTTGCCAACTGAGCCACAACCTGTAGGTTTTTATTTTAGCATCTTTAATTTTGGCATAAAGGTTAAATTAAAGTTAAAATTTTGATATAAAAATTAAATCAAAATTGTGAAACTGTTAATCAATCTAGTTATTTGGGTCTTGAATATCATGTTTAAGAAATTAACTTTTTTAAAATAATCTTGAAAATAAATTAATTTTTGCCATTTTTTTATGAAAATGCATTATGAAATTAATTTTGAATTATAGTTTTAAACTTAATTGCTTATTGTATTCAATCTAACTGTAATATTTATTATATCTAACAACCGTGTTTTTATTTTGTAGTTATGGAACAATGGTTTAAAAGAGAATCAACCATTACTGGATCATCATCATAATCAGTCAATCAAACTGTTCAGCCTGATTAGTTAACACCATCTAAGCAAGTGAAGAACTTGAGCTTGGCATAGAAGTCATTCCATCTATTCCAAGACTACAATATAACATAATGAGTTATTGTCCCTTTGTAAGGGATCTGGTATGTAGAGCTTACTTACTAAAGGTCCATGTCAAACGCATAATAAATTTCCTCAAAGGGTGTGATGTTTGCATAAATCATATGGAGTAAAGTTGGTCTTGGTGATTCTAAACTGATGCTATCATTTGTATAATTGTTCTGAAATTTTTAGCTTGTTGACCATCTATCTCAAAAGCTGATTTACTTGGGAAAAAATGGTCAGTCTCTTTGAAAAAAGAGAAAGATTCCGACTGATTGTGACTCTATAAATTATTTCCTTAATCTTGGAGTTTAGTTTTTACATTTTCCTTGGTGTTGGTCAAAGAAAATCTTTTCCTCTATTTCTTCAACTAGATCTTATTCTCTGTCACCTAAAATATATGCATTATGTTAGGGCTTTGCTAGGTGGGTCGACTCTTGTTGGTCTCGACCATTTAAATATTGTATTATGTTAGGGCCCCACATGCTTTGTTAAAAGGTAATCATGTATTGTGGAATGAGTCAAGTACTCTAATTACAAAGAGTGAGAAGGGCAATATTGGTTTTTGATGGGGGGGTAGGAAGCTTGGAGAGGAAGTTGCAAAAATGGATGAAAATGAAAAGGATAATTTTGATAGTGAAGTGTGAAGTACAATGTGAACAAGGAAAAAGATGTGGAGGAAGAAGGAGAGAGACAAGGAAGCATTATTATTGTCGAGTTGGTGAAGGGCCTGCAGGTAGGAAACAAGTATTTGAAGCAGTGAGTTGTCCTCCACCCTTCTTTCCTTGTTTGTTTACATTATAGAAATCAAATATTGCACTTGTTTGGACTTAACCTAATAGTATTATAAACCTTTTAACATGGATACAAACATCTACTTGTGTCGCACCTGTGTAGTGGTGTTAATGTTATGATTGAATAAGTGTTTTCCCTTTATTAAGTTGTACGGGAAGGAACCAAGGTTGGTACAACCTACACGTCCATTGTGGAGATAGACTTGTTGAATATATGAATGAGTTCACCTATCACTTTAAGGTGAATGAGAAATGGCAGGGGAAAAATGGCAATTGCATGTGTAATTGTTTTGATTGCATATCTCAGTCGGGAAGAAATTGCAAATGAACGACAATTTGATAAACTAGTAAGGGTCATATATAGAGTGTCTTGACTAAAAGACATGCTAAAGAAAACGATGATGTACTTTGGATATTGAGTCCAAAATAGTAGTATTTAGAGTTAAAATGGAGTTTTGAAGTGGAGGGTGGTGGTTAGTAGTGATGATGGATGTCAATATGGTAGTAATGAGTCGTAAAAAAGTCTACGAAATACAAGGACATGAGAACAAATGTAGTGTTAAGGTGATTAGTGGCGGCTAATGAAGAAAGATTGCATAGACATGAAAGATGGTCAGTAATGAAAAAAGATGTGGGATGCAAAGCGTTGAAAATGTGGAACTATACTGTTATTGTGTGGGTTGTCATTAGTTTTTGACGAGAACAAATCGGGAAGGGAATTTGGCGAAGTGGATATGCGATTGTTACTCTACCATGCTCTAGGATGGAGTTGGTAAAAGTTGTTGATGTATAATAATTTGAGGAAGATGTTTAAGTTGAAAGTACAATGATATTAAAAAATGTAATTATAGTAGATATTAATTAATACAATTTATATTTTTAGGTTAAATTAAGGGGATCATTAAAATAATATTTTATTAGAAATGACAAAGGTAGATCAGTAATAGAAAGAAAAATGGAATTTACATTTTTCATCTTATAAACATAACGAACAATAAAGTTAGCCGAATTATACGCGTTTGATATGCACACTGAATATTATTACAGTTATGTGTCCAACGTGTTGCAATATGTAATAAAGAAAACTTTGATGGAATGAAAATGCTGAATGCTATATGATTTATTAGAATTAAATTGTTTGATAACACAAATAATGTTTGCTGAATGTGATACCTAGAATGGAGATTGTACATGAAATGGGAAGCAACAGAGAAGATGGAAATGCAAAAGAGACGGCCAGTAGTGAAGAAGCATGTGATGATGAGGGACATAGTGATTCAAGAAGTGAGGTACTGTTGTTGGAATGTCGTTTAATGATGCGGAAGAGTTATTCGCCTACTATCGAAATTATGTAAAGAGATTGGGTTTTTGTGGTGAAATACTCTACTAAGACAAGTATAAACAGGGAAGTACAGTTCAAGACCTATGCATGTCATAGAGCTTGCAAAGCTGGGAACAATAGCCATAATTCGATGAGAGAGAGACCATCAGCGCATATTGGGTGTATGGCCAAAATTTGTGCTTCAAGTCAGGCTGATGGGAGGTTGAGGATCAACAAAGTGAGTTTTGAACATAACCACCATGCACCAAGTAAGGCTTGTTTCTTGGTGCAACACAGAGTTATTCAACCCCATGTGAAACGAACGTTAGAGGTGAATGATTTTGCAGGGATAAGGGCATGCAAAACGTTTCTGGCATTAGTTGGAGAATTTCGGGGATAAGATAGAATGCCATGTTTACAGAAAGACTGTGAAAATCATTTGGGAAAGGTAAGGAAGCTATTAATTAGGAAAGGTGATGCTAAAGCAGTACATGAAATGTTTAGAGAAATGCAATGGAAAAACGAGTTTTTCTACTCCATAACTATGGACAAAGAGGGCTATATGAAGAACGTGTTCTAGGCAGACGCAAGAAGCCAAGCTGCTTATTAAGAATTTGGCAATCTGATTTCTTTAGATTCAACTTGCTGAATAGATATCATGTGCCGATTGCCCCATTAATTAGTATGAACCATCATGGGCAATCAATTCTACTCAAATGTGCTCTGCCATTAAATGCAAAGGTTTCAACATACTGATGGGTTTTTACGCTGATGGTTGTAATGCAAGCGTGACATTCCTCGCAATAATTACTTGTTGGTTTAAAAGAGCAGAAAAATAAGAAAGAGAAGGAAAATTCTGCAGAGAAGGAAAATTTTGCAGATTTTGTAAGTGTGGAGAAACAAATCTTCACATTTCATTATTTCCATTACAGCATAATGTAAACATTTATACTAGAGCTATTCTAAAGTTTGTTCACCAACCTTCCATAAGTCAAAGAAGTTTGTTCACCAAACTTCTGTAAGTCAAGGAATTTTGTTCACCAAACTTACCTAAAAGCAAGGTAGTTCACCTACTTCTTGACTTCAACAAAGTACAACAAAATCTAAATGACTTTAACAAAATACCTCCAAAAACTGTCAACAACACTTGCATCAATTTTACTTCAATGGAGCTGTAGCTGTAACTTTAACACTCCCCTTGATGCAAGAGTTGAGACAAATACCAAGTCGATTCTTAAGAAATTCAAATCTTGGTTTTTGCAATGCCTTGGTGAAAATATCTGCTGTTTGGTCTTCAGAACTGCAATGAACAATCTAAATTTTATTTTCCTTTTCAGTTTCACGAATTGCATGGTACTTGCTTTTTGTATGCTTGGTTTTTCTATGGAAGATTGGATTCTTAACCATAGTAACAGCTGATTTGTTGTCACAAAGTATTTTAGTTCAATTCTCTTGATGAAAATTCATAATCATCTTCAACTCCTCCTGCATGGCAGCTCTCCACTCAGGCAATTTTAAGGCTTCATCCACCTGAGTTGGTTCAAGTGAGACAACATTACATCTGTTGTAAATTTCCTCTAGGGATCTGGTTCCTCTAATTGCATAATCATCTTCATTTGATTCTTCTTCATTGTCAACTGGAAGTTCTTGCTCTTGCTAAAAAGGATCTTGTTCAAGAACTGATTTAGAATTTCCTGGCTCCATTTTACTCCAATCCCATTCTCCTTTCTCATTAAATTTGACACTCCTGCTGACATACACCTGATTAGTAACATGATTCAAAATTCTGTAGGCTTTGGATTCACTATTGTTTTCAACTACAGATGGCAAATCAGCAACTAACTTCTTGGATTGTAGCAATTTTAATGAATTGAGATTGGTGTGACCAAGTCTCTTATGCCACAAATCAGATTCTTCTTTATGACTCAACTAAGATTCTTCTTCGAAGTTTCTTAAGTTTAGAGGAAAGCTTCTCCGTTTCATTTTGACAGCAAATATCTTTAAGCCAGAAGGATCACTTATTTCACAAGTTTTATCTTTCAATAGCAAACTGTAATTCTTATCCAGCAATTGACCAACCGAAAACAAGCTTTGATTTAGTTCCGGTACATAAAGAACATCGGAAACAAGCTTTGTACCTGAAGGAGTTTGTACAATCACATCTCCTTTGCCTTTGACATCAACAAGCCTACCATCTCCAAGTCTGACTTTTGAAGAGTAGTTTGTATCCAAGCTATCGAAATTCACCAAGTTTGGTGTCTTGTGGTTAGTGCAGCCACTATCAACAAGCCATGCCTCTTTAGCTTCAATTGAGACACCACATTTTTCAATTTCATTTGCAGCAAATAGTTGTTCTTCATACTTTTCAGAATTTTCGGTGACTTGTGCATGATGGGCTTGTGTTTGTTGATTCTGGTTTGTAGAACAAACTTTCTCGGTGTGACCAAATTGCTTATAAATCTTACATTGAGCTCCAGGTCTGAACCAGCAGTAGTTCGCAGTGTGGTTTGTTTTTTTTGCAATGTGGACAAGGTGGAAATTTGTCCTTCCTCCAATTTTTTCTGAAATTCTACTTCATTTTGGCTTTCTGTCAGTTTGCTGGCCTCTTGAAATCAGCATCACAGTATGCTTGGAGATCAAGCGTAGAAGAGGTAGGGAAGAACAATTTCAAATTTATGGTGGAGGCTAAGTAGCGTAGAACATGAGAAGCACCTACCATATTACCTCGACAAGGGTTTTGCATGTGTTGAGATAACTGTTGAACTGAGTAAATAATGTCAGGTCTGGTGAAGCTCAGGTAAAGTAGTCCCCCCCACTAGTCAACGGTAATAGTCTGGTTCTGTGAGTAATGGTCCCATGTGTGCTTGAATCTTTTGGCCTTGTACTAATGGTGTGGATGCATGTTTGGCGTGCTGCATGTGTGAATCTAACAGCATGTCTTGAATGAATTTCCATTGTGATAAGTAGATGCCATCATTAGACCATAGGATTTCAATGCCCAAGAAAAATCTTGTGTTGCCTAGATCTTTTATAGTAAATTTAGAGTGTAGAAACTCTTTGACATTGCATATAAGTTGAATGTCAGGTCCAGCAACTAAAATATCATCCACGTAGATAATAAGTGCTAGAAAGTCATTGTCTTCTCCTTTGGTAAATAGGTAGTGGTCATTCGATTGTTGAAATCCGTACTGGATTAATGTATTTGTCAACTCTTGGTTCCACATTCTGCCAGCTTGTTTGAGTCCGTAAAGTGATTTAGTCAGTTTGCATACTTGCTTTAGAAGCTTTAGAATAGCCAGCTGGGGGTTGCATGTAGATGTCTCATCATAAAACCATGTAGATAGGCATTGTTAATATCAGTGGTGAAGGTTCCATTGATATTTAGCAACTAGGGCAAACATAATTCTCACAGTTACCATTTTAGCACAGGAGAAAAACTGTCATTGTAATCAATGCCTAGTTTTTGGTTGAACCCTTTAGCAACCAGGCGAGCTTTATCTGTCTACAGTTCCATCCTGTTTGTATTTGACCCTGTAGACCCATTTGCATCCAATGGCCCTTTCCCTTTAGGCAACTCAGTTAAGACCCAATGTACCATTGTCTTCCAAAGCCTGCAGTTCAGTTTGCATTGCTTGCACCCAATTTTCATTAGAAATAGCATGATTATATAATGGTTCATGAATTTTGTTGACATTAGATGCAAAATACATATGCATGTGAATAGGGTGAATTGGGTAAGAAATGTGTGGGATTGGAATTTGCACAATTGGTTACATAATCTATCATCCAAGCTGGTGGTCTGGAATTTCTTGTACTTCTCCTAAGTGGTTAACTGGTTGGTCTGTGTGTAATGTCTGATCAGGGTCTGTCTGGTTGTATTGGATGGGTTGTTGGTGTTCTGGTCAGTTGTAGGTGTGTCTGTTGGTCTTGTTTGGTCGGGTTAGGCATATTTATTTGTGTTATATGGTCTGGATTGTGGGTCATTGTCATCAAACAGGTTGGTATTTAAATGTACAAGACTCAAGAGGGGTGTTGTGATGGAAGGGGTAAACTGTTTCCTTGAACAACATCCCTTGAGTAAAAATCTGCTTAGAGTGCATGTCATAGATCTTGTAACCCTTCTGTTGAGCCCCATAACCCAGCAATACACATGGTTTAGCTCTAGGATCAAACTTGTCTTTGTGTGGTTTAGTATTGGTTGCAAAACACAGGCAGCCAATAACTCTTAGTGTGTCAGGTCTGGTTGTGTTTGATTTAGTTTTTCAAAAGGGCTTAACCATTCTAAGAGTGCAGAAGGCACTCTATTGGTCAGGTAAACAGCAGATAGGAGAACTTCAGACCAAAAAATCTTAGGAATTTGCCTGAAAAGAGGGCTCTCCCAATATTCAAATTTCTTTGTGTTTTCTCTCCACTCTCCCATTTTGCTGTGGAGAATAGGGACAAGATAGTTGATGTGTAATTCCTTTAGAAAGGAATAATGTCTTCACTACATTATTCACAAACTCAGTGCCATTATCAGTCCTTATTGTTTTGATTTTGGTGTGAAATTGGGTGTCTATTAGGTTAGTAAAGTGGTCAAGATTGAGTGGACTTGTTGTTTGTTTGGTAACATGTAGGCCCATGTGTATCTATATAGTCATCCACAATGGTAAGCATATATCTGGCACCAGTTAAAGAAGTAATAGGATAAGGTCCCCATAGGTCAATGTGTACTAAATCAAATATGCCTTTAGCAATATTACAACTTGGATAAAATGGTAATCTTTGTTGTTTTGCAAGGGGGCAAACATTACATTCAAGAGCCACTGTTTGTATCAAAATTTATTACATGATTTTGTCTAGCCATAGAGATATGACCCATCTAAGATGCCATAATAGTCTCAAATGATCATCATGTGTAGTACAAGTAAGTAGGCTTTAGTAGTAGTAATAGGCACAAAACACTTCTTATCAAGAAAATATAAGCCTCCATTCAACTTGCCAATAGCTATACTTCATCAGTCTGCAAATCCTGTAATAAACAGTGGTCAGGTAGTGTTTTCACTGATAGTGCATTGTCTTTTGCAAGGGCTGATGCAGATAATAAATTGCATTTGAATGTTGGTATATATAACACATCCTTTAATACCAATCTGTCATGTATTATGATCTTGCCAACATGTGTTATAGTTCTGGTGGAGTTATCAGGTAGGGTTACTGTTCTAGGTTTAGGTAATTTGGTTAATGTATGAAATAGATGATGCATGTATGTCATATGATCAGTTGCACCAGTGTCAACAATCCATGGAACTAATTCACATTTATCATGCACATTATAATGAAAATGAGAGACAATACCTGCAAAACTGACTGTTAGCTGTAGGTGTATCTCCTGCCTTATCATCATACTGCATTTTATCTTTGATTGCACGCTGGATCTCCATTCTCACCATTCTGGATACATCATTCTCATTGCCTCCTGAGTTAACATTCAACTGTGCATCACCTACTTGTCCATAATGTGCTTGAATTTCTTCTTTTTTTTGAGTTCAATAAACCAATCTGGATAACCAGTTAGTTTAAACAAGTTTCTCTAGTGTGGCCGTCCCATTGCAGTGATCACAATGCTTGTCAACTTTAGATCTGGAATTATGGCTTGTATTTTTGTGTTGTAGTTTGATTTTTGCACATACATTGCACTGCTATTCTCACTTGAATCATAGATTGCAGTATTCACCTCCCTCTGTTTTTCAACACTCAGCACCATTGAATAAGCCTTACTCATACTTGGAAATGGATCCATAAGCAGGATTTGGTTTTTAACATTGTCATATGTATCATTCAGTCCTAAGAGGAATTGCATGAGTTTTTCCTCTCCATCTAGATCTGAGACTGCTCTCATAACACCACAGGTACATCCTTCTGCAATTCCACAGATGCATTTGGGAATGGGCCTTAAACAAGCCAACTCATCCCAGAGTTTTTTAAGTTTTGTGTAGTAATTAGCTACTGTTTGGTTACCTTGTACAGTTACTGAAATATCTTTTTTATTTGGTAAATCATAGGTCCATTAGATTCACCATACCTGGTGGACAGTTCATTCCAAAGATCCTTGGAACTTTGATAATACAGAAATGCTTCAACTAAATCTTTAGAAATAGAGTTTAAGATCCAAGATGTTACCAATTGTCGATTCTCTGCCATCTCTTTCTCAATGGAGATCCAGCTACAGGTTCCTGTTCTTCACCAGTGACAAATTCATACTTGTCTCTGCCTTTAAGGCTATGGTCATAGATCTGCTCCATGACAAGAAATTCCACATTCAAGGAAATTATGAGGTTTGAAGCTGAATTTTCAGATGCAGAAACTTTATAAGTTTTGATTCAATATTTGTGTTTTCATTGTTTTGGTTATGTTTTCTGCCATTGATTTCAGGAAAGGAAGCTTGAATGAAGCTTTAGAACTTCAGATACCAGATCAGGCTCTGATACCATGAACAGAAAAAAAATAGATGAAGAATTTGTATATTTCTTTCATTGTGAAATCTGTACATTGGGTTCTATTTATATTTACAATGTGTAGTATATTCTTATTTAGGACCTACTGTATTGTATATTCTCATGTAAGAATTACAGCTGTAAAATGGGTTTGTTATATGGGTTAATGGGTTAGTTGGGTTTGTTATATGGGTTTGGGTTAAATAAAATGGGTATGGTATGTGGGTTTAATATAATAGAAAATATTGTGTTTGAATTTTAAGGTTTTCTTTGGTTAGAACGGCAGCTTCTCTGATGTTGGCTTTTATGCTCATATTCGTTCAAACCAGCCTATGATATTCTTATTCAAAAGTGCACTTCCATTTCAATGTGAAAGTTTATCGAATTTAATTGAAAAGGAATAAAATTTGCAGTGATTATAATCTCTTCGGTTTGTAGAGTTTGTTGGTCAACTCATATAATGCAGCTTTTTCGATTCATTGCGTTCCAATGGAAACAAAAAATGTTGTTGTCTAATGCCTACGTGCAAAAATGTAAATTTAGTATCCATGTGACAGCTTACTCAATACACATTTGATCAGCGATAGAAAGGATTCGATAGGAAAAAAAAAAAATAAAAACAAAAAAAATTTGGAATGGGAAAGTAGAAGCATTTATTCTGATTAGTATTGTGTGAGATGTATGGCTCTAGTTACAATAAGGACTACATAAGGTGCATAACATAAGCACTTCCATGAAATAAACTGGTAAAATCAAAAATGAAAAAAATACATAAACAAGATTTTATCTAAAACCAACCTAAACTGACAATGTAGCCACTGCAGTGCTTTCAACTGCTTGTCAATGCGATTTGATGCGTGTGGCCAAATGTTTACTCTTCTAAAATCATGTGGGCCACCTATGATAATGCTTAGTTCCATCATTTGGAACCTACGAAGTAGTTTGCTCTCATCGGGCACCCACTACTCTTATGCGCATGTTTGAGTGTGTCTATAATGTGTTTGCTTGTTGGGCATAACCCAGTTGAAATATGACACGTATAATATGTAGCAGTTGTTGATAAAATGTGACACATCTTTATATGCTTTAGAGTGCAGTGCTAGTTAAATTGCTGCCAGGCGAAGGTTTTTAAATCAAGTATTGAAAATGCATGGCGGCCTGTTTAGTGTCGATATCTTTAAGGTATAATCACACGGGTTATAACAATTAGCAAAAGACTATCAAATACGCAGCACAAAGTAATTTCTTCCCAAAATTTCATAGAATTGTATTTATTTAGACTATGTTCCATTGTTGTACTTTATCTTTGATAAGTTGTCTTTCGCTCACTCTAAATCCATTGATTCTACTTGAGATATCATCTATGTCATTTTTTAGACTTTCGTTTTGTGCTACGTCGAACAAAAAGCATCTTATTTACAATTACTTGTAAATGTTTTTCATTCAGAAAT
Source organism: Jatropha curcas (assembly GCF_041381405.1). NCBI lineage: Eukaryota > Viridiplantae > Streptophyta > Magnoliopsida > Malpighiales > Euphorbiaceae > Jatropha > Jatropha curcas. Next base: position 1,769 of record NW_028322393.1, on the reverse strand, counting down.
CGAAATTAACATTTTTCGTGTTCCATTTCATTTTATATTCATTGATATCATAGCTTGAGTTTTCCCTGTTTATAATGTTAATAGACTATATTAGACGTGGCTAATTTTCAGACTTTTATGTTTCATCTTAAACAAATTAAATGTAAAATCATATTCCTAGGCCAAAATCTATTGTGTTCAGACAAATTATATAAATATAAAATCAATATAAATTCAGGTGGAATTATAGTACTTTTTACAGTATAGCTTCTCACGTAGAAAGCATACTAATTATATTTCATAAAATTGATCACATTATTCAATATTTTATTTTTTGGATTTTATTTTATTTATTTTTTATCTTTATTTTATTTATGGGAGAAATTATTTCGCTGCTATTTTATCACTTATTTGAGAAATGATTGGTTCCTAAATAATATAATATTTTAAATATTGGCTACATAATGTCAATTAGTACTCAATTTGTATTTTATTTTCCAAAAGAAAGAATTTAAAAAGCAAAAATCTTAGGGAAAATTGTGCAAGTTGATACACTTCATTTATTTTGCCACAACTCAATTCTCAAAACGTACAATATATTACGTGTTATTATGATTTCACTTTACCATAAAAAGTTTCATTTCATTTTATGAAATCATAAAAGGGTGTAGATAGTATACCTCTAGAAATATCAATAATTATGACAAGTTTACAATTGAATTATGTTATTCATTACTGACTGTTAAGTTAAAACGTAACAAATTTGATAAATTTTATAAATTGAAATTCAAGTCAAATACAGGATATATACTCTATTCAAAGATATGACGCAATATTAGATGATATAAGAGAAAACAAGAGATCAAATAACCATACATGATATGTAAAGGGAGTGGGTCGAATACCTATCTCTTGTAGCGCAGCAGATGAATAATCTCTAGCCTCGCGTTACAAGTTTGCTGACCGTAGGAGCAATCACATCAAACGAACTGCTCATATTGTCCACAATCTAAAAGCCCTACTGTCTCTTGTAGAGTTGAGAGAGCAATCAAATTTTTTGTAGAGTGTATTCTTTTCGTTTCTACTTTTGCGTCTATGTAAAAGAGAATGTGTCCCCTTTTTTCTTTACATTTAGTTGCTAGTCTTTAAATTTAGTTGGACTACCGTGGGTTGAAGGAATCCCACTAAAACATAAAACTCTCTAAAATAATAATTGACTAAGATATTTAAACTTTACTCATAATAATAATTAGATATATTAATTATCACGTATTATTAATGGACCCGAGTTAAAAAGGCTAGTCATGGGTGTACCCATACCCGTCCATTAATTCCAACATCTCCCACTCCCACATGACGAGAATTGACCCGCACATAGCTGGACATTCATCCTTAGCAGATAGACCATGCAACCAGCATATTTCGAGAGTTCTCTGCTATACACTTGTTAGAGATATATAGCATCTCAGAAAAAAAAAAAAAAAAAACTCTTCAGAGTAGAAAAGTATGCAATACCACAAATTATTTATCACATTTATTGTTAGCATTTATCTTATAACATATTCCATGTTCACAATTATGTTTTCTTATAAACATAATTGGTTGACCTGTGAACACGAAAACTCAAATGTGACATACAAAAAATCTTCCATTTAAATGAATTTTCTCGATCATAATTCAACTCGCTTTTCTAGAAGTGCCCCATTCAATCGCATCAATCATATTTTTTGTCAACACTCTAAGATAGTAATCATTGAATTATCTCAAGAATCAACCAAAAGTCATAAGGG
>NW_028322392.1:0-48515 GCF_041381405.1 Jatropha curcas | reverse complement strand
CTGGTCTGTCGTTTGCCATAACGGAAGAATAACAGGACTGATCTTAACGGCGGTGAGTGATCTATTTGCTTTGAATATTTAGTACTAGCATTAGGCCCGTGCTTTGCACGGGTTTTTTAAAGGTATGGTTTTTTTTTTTTTTTAATTTTGTCAAAATTAAATTCCAATTCAAATAATTTTTTTAAAAGTTAATTTGTATAATGAATATTTTTAATATTAAATTCAAGATTAATTCCTATATTTATCTCTCGGGTTTAAAATTTAAAAATATTTAAATGTTAAAAGTAAAAATATAAAGTTTCTACAAATCTAATGGTCTATTTATCCTTAATTTTTCATCTAAAAAGTTTAAAGTTATAATATTTATTTTTTTCATTGTATAAACTTTAGTTTTGGGCTTTTTAAAAAAATAAAAAAGAACTAAACTGTTAGTACAAATATTTAAAAAAAACATTCATTTACAGCTGAATTAAAACCAACAGTTTATGTAAAGTGTTTTTACATCATTAGACAAAAGGAACTTAAGTCCTAAATTGATAGCATATAATTTTCCTATAATATTAATAAATATTAAAAAGCGATTACATATAAACATTTCAAATGATAGCATTATTTTTAATTGGTTATGCAGATAAAAAATGTAAAATATTATACTTAACATTTTCATTTAGCAATACAATCTCTGTATTCATAAAATCTTCACTATTATTGAAAGACACATCTTATAATCGCGATATCCTCACTTTTATTTTTCAATCATCTCTATTTGCATTCAAATTTTCAATTATATCATACTTTTTACTTATATTTGATAGTTCACGGCTGCAAAAATATGTTTAATAATCTTTAAAAAAGGAGACAAAAAAAATTGAAAAGTACTACTTTCTCCATTAGTGGAAATAGTTGAAATACATAAAATTATGAACTTTTAAGAAAAAATGAATAAGATATTTAAAAGCAGAAAACATAAACTTAAAATAAATTCAAACTAAATCAATACATTAATACATTGAATAATCAAACCAAAAACACTAATTCTAAATAAATTCAAACCAAATCAATAAATTAATATATTAAATAATCAAATCAAACAATGTCAAATGAAAGTCTAATTGAAAAAATATGTCACATGTTAAATTAAAATGTCAAGTGGATATCATATGACATCTTTCTAGCAAAAAAAAATGATCGCTATATATATATATATATATATATTATATTGATTAGTAACAGTATTGTGTCTTGTTTGCTGTTTTATTATTATTTTTTTTTTTTGTCGTAGCAAATCAATGCCTACTACTCCCCAAATTAAGGAAACATGTCCAATGCTGAAAAGAATGTCACAACAGTAAAGAGTCAAAACTTACAGGATATTTCAAAAGCAAAAAATTAAAATAATAAAACTGACGTGCCAGGAGGCGGTTGGCAAATTAAAAAATCAGATAAAAGTATTTTATTGTGCAATAATAAACATTTGAATATTTTTAAAATACAAATTGAAGTTTTAATCACGTTTAAGGGCGAAAATCTTAAGTTGGGCTTTCTTTTTTGAAAATTAAAAAAAAAAAAAGAAAAAAAGAGACTACTAATCATTGTTTCTGTCGGCTCTGACCATCAATGAAACGTTGGTATTCCAATTTAAAACACCACACAAACTCCAAGTTTAGCGTACCAATTTTGAATAGAAAAAGTTCATTTCATGCCTTTCTAGAACAGCTGTTCAAGGACAAGAACTGAGCGTCTGACGCTTTAAAAGCTCCAAGAATACCAAAAAAAATTTGCTTTGTATTTCAGCTGTTTCATTTTTTTTTTTTCGGAGAGATTTTTCTATGTTGTGCATTATATAACATTGATATGATGATTGCGAACGGACAGGGAAGACATCCTGTTCATATGTGGTGGAGCATTTTTTGATTTGGAAGAAACCATCTCAGAGAAGTAATTCGCCTGCTTAGATTTTTTGCTTAAGACTCTTGGTTCTAAACTGCGCCTAGCAATGTTTTACTGCTATAATATTGGATTTTTTTTTTGGTTCTTGAGTTGGTGTATCACTTTCAATTATTCTAATAAATATATTAATTATTATATTCTTGATTTGCATACTGTCTCTATTCCGTTAAAATTGAAATTGATCGCTAAAAATAATTCATCGCCTCCTTTTAGGAAATGTGAAAAAGAGATGTGGATTCGAATCTGATCTATTTTTGGATCGGATCATACATGCAACTATTATTCAATTATGCTCTAGTATGCAATTAATCCCTTCTTTGGTTCATAGTCTTTAACTAAAAATAATCGACACCTGGCTGGCTTTGCCATAAAATATAATGCATCAGGATTCATGTCTATATAAAATGCCAATATTCTTCCAAAACCTTTAATAAATCAAAAGCTGAAAAAGAAAAATCAATTCTACTTTTGTTAAAAAGGCAAATTAAATGAAAAGAAGAAAATTTTTCTATGTCTTTTTTACCCCAATTTCGTATTAATTAATTAAACCTACATTATTTAATTAAATTCAATAAAATTAAACTTTTCTATGATCATTCTCTACCCTAATTTCTTATTAATAAAATTAGGCACGCGGGTGAAATGAGACTATTTTGACTAATGTTAGATATGTAGAAATGCGAAGACATTGCGAATCAATATTTTATTTGAACATATTAGAAGCGACAATTTGAATATTTAAAATAGCTAAGAACAAGGATATAGAAACGACAATTGGGTCTTTAAAATATGATTTTTTTTTTTTTCTTTTATCATTGAAATCAAGCCGCTGTCTATTATGACCTTTCCACCTTAGTTTCCAATTATGTTTCATCATTTGGTCTATATATATATTGTTTACTAATTATTTTTTTAATGTTAATCATGATTTTGAACATGTAAGCCCATTCCCAGTAATGAAAATGAAATATACTGTCAACATGTGTAGAAATGATTACAAATTATATTTTGTATATTTAAATCTACAACTTTAAAAAATGAGTAATTTTTCAAAAATATAAACACGACTTTGCAAACCAAAGCGATTGACTTGACTTGACATATGTACAACGATGGTGTACATACTAACAGTTACCTATATTAATCCTATAAATTTTTTTTTTTTAATTTGACTCCCTAAATTTTTTAAATTTTTTTTTTCTCTTAAGGTTTGATTCCTAATTCCACCACTGCTTAAAGCAATTCTCACAGTTAAAACTTGAAAGGCATAAATGCAAAGAAAAGCCCCTCCAAAATAAATAAAGGGAAAGAAAATCGTTTCCATGACTATTAAGTGGGCAATAACATTCTATTTTCTATTTCTTTATTCTCAAAATATAAATTGTTTTAAGGTGATGGTTTTATCTCAAAACATGAGATAAGTGGCTTATAAAGTAATAAATATTTTTTTTTTCAATTTTATCCTTATTTATATATATAATAAAATCAATGATGTAAGATATGAATAATGATTTGAGATAAATGTATTTTGATCAAATTATTTTTATTTTGTTAGAATTTAAAAGATAAATTGCTTATCTCCAGTCAAAAATCTTAAACGACTTATATTTGAGACAGAGAAAATAATTGCTTGTAGCATTAGTTATTACCAACCACTCTATTTATTTATTATCCTTAATAGACCTTATTAAAATTAGTAATACAGGGGTATTCGTGGCTTTATAATTGTGAAACGAATATTACAACGCCTAGCCTAGCTATTTATTCAACTACTACCACTTTTCATAATAACTTTCGGGATTCATAAAATAATTTATTTTAAAATATTTATCACATTTATAATTTTAATGAATAATAAATTTTTTTCATATTTATTTTTTACATATGATCAATAATTATTACTTTAATTTAATAATTTTTTTAAAAAGTAATATTAAATTAAAATAATATAATCAATTTATAATTATTATAATTTAAAAAATTTAATAATTTTATTAAAAGATATAAAATTTTAAATATGGTAAATATTATAAAATGCAGTAATATCGGCAATATTAGTTTGTAAATAAAGACACAGCCATCGTTTGTTTCTGGAAGACAACGCTCATTTCACGCGGATGGTCTGGAACCTGAATTTAAAAGCTAGCCTGGACATAATTTTTTGTGTCTAATTCATTAATAGCAATTTATGGAAAATATTTTTATTTAATTAATTGGACGGTGGTATACCTACCCTTTAATTATAGGAAATGGTAGCATGGTTTAATTAAACATATTAATTATCCAAAATTCTAAGATTTTTTATGATATACTCTATTTTAATTAATTATCCTTATTTTTTTAAAATTAAAAATATTTTAATTCTTATAAAATATTAACTACAAATAAATATTCCATTCAAAATTCATCACTTGCCACTAAGTAGAAAATGCTTTTCTAAACTTGCTGTTTCAGTGTTCACATTATTCTGCAAATGAAAAGACCAATACAATACACCTCCCGCACAAGGGCCACCATAGAAAAGTATAAAATAATCTTTACATTAGCACTTCCACCTCTAATCTAGCCCTTCCTTCAATTTCTCTTCCTGTCTCTCCGGTCTCTCCTGTAAACTCTCTTTGAAATCGGGTTCGGATTCGGATCCTCATAGTTGCTTTTGCAGAAATGTCAATGGAGTCAAGCTTTGGCTCCGGCGAGCATAAAATCGAAGGAACACCTACTCACGGTGGACGTTACGTCCAGTATGATGTGAACAGTATCCTCTTTGAAGTCTCCAGAAAGTATGTCCCTCCGATTCGTTATCCAAAGGTGCTCATGGTATTGTTGGTAAGGTTCTTAATTACTTATTGTCCTTTTTATCTATTGTTTGAGGTGCTCACCAGAACAACCGCTCCAGGTTTTTATCAGAAAAACTAAATTTTTTGGTTCAGTTCAGTTGTGTATGCGGACAAATGTTGTTCTGGCGGACTATAACTGATTACATTTTCCTTGCATTTGACTCAATGGCTTTGTCTTACCAACAATGGAAAGGAAGATGTGATTTTTTATTTCCTTCAGTGCTGTCAAGAATTCCGAGACAGGGGGAAGTTGCCATTAAGAAGATTGCTAATGCTTTCGACAGCCAGAGACGTGCTAAAGGGACTCTCCGAGAGATTATGCTTCTTCTGCACATGAACCATGAAAATGTGAGGTTCCTCGCTGTTGTGATGCTCATGAATTGACTTATTAACTTTGTCATATTGCTTTCTAGAGGTGTCTTCAGTTTTTTGCTCTGTTTGTGTCAGATATGGCAGCAATAATTTGTGTAGTTCTAAACTTTCCATTTCTTCTTCACTACACGATGCATGAGATCATTAATTTAAGTTAAATTTTCATTGTTGCAAGTAAGTATTTCGATTAAAGAAGTTGCTAGTGCATGTAATAAATTTCAATTGGTTGTTGATTTCTTCCTTTTGTTTTAATCCTGAAGGCTTAACTCTAAGCAAGACAACTCAGAAATTATTTTTTTGACCGGGTATGAAATATGCTATCACTGCTCTTTTCCACCGCGCGGGTGGGGGTTGGGGGGAATATTATCTTACTCTCTGTATACATATATTGGAGGAGTTATAGACTTATATCTCTCTCTTTTTTCCTCAGATAATTTCTATCAAAGATATCATACGGCCTCCCCAGAAGGAGAACTTCATGATGTTTACATTGTTTATGAATTGATGAAAACTGATCTTGATCAAGTAATAAATCCAGACAAGAATTGACAGATGATCATTGTCAGGTATACACCATTCTTGTTCTTGGATCGTTTCTTTTCATTTCTTACTATATATATATAATAATATATATATATTTTTTTTTTCTCTTCTAGTGCCGCCATCATACTACGTCTGAAATTCTTGCCTCTTGCCATTGTGAACAATAACCGTCACATGCATTTCCTGTGGGGCATTGGACATCAAATTATTTTTCTCACATCCATCATCCTCTCTTTCTTTTACATTTCTTGATTTAAAGCGATGGAAACGGAATTAAAGAATAGAGCCAAACATTGGGAATATGTGGTGGCTGGTAGCAACAATCATGAATTAACTTTAGGTTGGGGGAGGATTAGTATGGCCTTTCTCTGAGCTTTACATTTTACATAAACTGTTTTTAGAGTTTAGGTGTTCCACCAAGCGTCCCATCTTAAAAAAAATTGAAAAGAAACAGAAATCCTTTGTCACTTTTGAATTTAGCGTCATAACGTGTGGCAGCCCATGGAACTATTCCAGTAAAGCAAATGCTTGACCTAATGTATTTTATTGTTGGTTATTGTCCATGAAAACAGGAATAAGCATAAATTACCAACACATTTTTTACCTTTTTTTTTTCTTTCTTTTGTAGTGCTTTCTATATCAATTGCTCCGAGGGCTCAAATATTTACATTCAGCAGATGTTTTGCATCGGGATCTAAAGCCGGACAATTTGCTCTTGAATGCTGAGGGTCACCTTAAGATTGCGGACTTTGGTCTTGCAAGGATAAAATCAAAAACTGACCCCATGACTGAAGAAGTTGTTAAACGCTGGTACCGAGCACCAGAATTACTCATGAAGCATTCATCAGATTACACTGAAGCAATTGATATATGGTCGGTGGGTTGTATACTTGGTGAGATAATGACAGGCGAACCTTTGTTTCCTGGTAACAAGAATAGACGTCAGCTGAAGCTTATCAATAAGGTATGTTATTGGACATTTCTCAGCAAATCTTCCATGGACTATCCTTGCAGCTATTTTTTTTCCCTAAACTGAAAGCTTTTTATCGTTTCTAGTGGTGAAGACCTAAAATCTTTTGTTTCACTGATTTGTCATGTCATTATTGTTTTAGAGCCTTGGGTCTATGTTATGTGCCTTTTTGCATTTCTGATGTCATCGTTCTCTCTTCCACTCTTCCCTCTTCTTCTTTCTCCTCCCTCTCTCTATCCTTTTCCCTTCTGTGTCTTCCTATCTCTTGATGCATGGGTTTATTTCTGAGAGTGGTGGAATTAAATTAGCACAATCCTCTTTGGTTTGTTCTCTTGTGCTAGACAAAGCTTAATTTTAAACATGCATGCCACAACTGCTTAGAATGTTTGGAAATGAAATATTTAACTGGTGTACTGAGATATTGAATTGCATTGTCTTTATTTATAGTGTCAATTACTTTAAGTCAAATATCTAATCCATCTTGTTTTCTCTTCTCTAGCTCATTGGTTCGCCAGATGATAATGCTCGAAGGCAAGATTTTGCTGCTAGATTTCATGATATGTTTCCAAATGTTCGTAATATGTCTAAAGATGCTGTTGATCTGCTAGAGAGGATGCTAGTCTTTGATTCAAATAGGCGCATTACAGGTATTAATATAACATGATTTTAGATTTAAAAAAAAAAATTTCCCACGAGCATCCTCATACTAGTGGTTAAGAGACTAATCTTGTTTGGGAGTTAGCAACTGCCTCTCCCCTCTGACCTTATAGAGGTTGTTTGCTGACTTATGTGTCTTACCACTTGAATTATTACTTATGGGTGACTATTGTTGATTATAATGACTGGTTTGTAGCAGAGTGACAAAATTAATTATCTCAGTGTTTATCTCCATGACAATTAGAATAAGTATAGGTGGTTTAATTAAACCTTGTTCGACTCAATAAAAAAAAAAATCAAATGGGTGCACCTATGTTTTAATAGGCTTGGCACCCCGAATTTCACCACTGAGAAAACTCTCTCTTTGCACTCTCCTTCACTTTCTCTGTCATCCTTTCATTTCCATCCTCAAAATTCTCTCTTTCTAAAGTAGAGAATAACACAAGTTACAAACTGAAAAAAAAAAAGAAAAAGAAAACTCAGAACTTGATTCAATTTGAACTATCAAAACTTGCTCGAGTAAAAATTGCATAATAATCAATTAACCATGTTTGATCTTTATTAAATTCTTAAATTGGTGTACTTTCTTATTGGCAAAGCTTCTCCCATTTTGTTTCCTTCTTTGCAGTTGACGATGCTCTAAGCCACCCTTACCTGGCACATTATCACAATGTCGAAAAGGAGCCGTTTGCCCGAGTCTTTTCAACTTTGATTTTGAGGAGTCATCACTGCCTGAGGAAACAATCAAGGAACACATCTGGATTATATCTGAACAATTCAATCCAGATCCATGAAAACTTATCGCTTGAGAAAATATTCCATGATTCCAATTCTCGTTGTAATCATCCGTTTTTTTTCCCCTTTTTAAGTTAATTTTAAGAGTAAGGTAGAATTTTGAAGTTGATGGCCATTTTGTTCCTTCAATTATAATTTTTTTTCATTCCTAAAATAGTTCGATTTGTATTTAAATGATTGAGTCCTTTACATTTACCAACTTCCGTTGGTTTCTACTAAATTTTTCTAGTGTCTCTGTGATGATACACAGTTCAAAACCAAGGGGATGAAAATTCTTTCAAAATTAAGATATAATAAGAAATTTTACTAATTTTATTATATATATATATATATATATATATAAAAGTAACATTGGTCTCTTAATTATAATCGAACTTAACTATGATATGCATGACTTATTATTTTGTTGATACTTTGATATTTTAAAATAACTTCTTTAACGAAGTATCTGATTTATAATTTTTCATTACACTTTAGTTCTTTTTAAATTCCATTAATATTTTGGTCCCTTGTTTTGAAAGAAATAAGGATTCATAATTAGTTTTTGAAAATAAAAGTGTATATTAATTTAACAATAATTTAGATATAATTTTATTTTTTCTTAAATTATTATAATATAATTACTCATGCAAAAATTAATTTCGTTGGATCAAATATAAATAAAAAGTAAACAGCTTAGACCCTAAACACAACAACGACCCTAAACCGAGAAACGAGGTCACACATTACCAAAGTTGACCAAACCGTTCTGAACCGGACCGAGGTTGCATCTTAGCGTACTCGGGCATTTTTGTCGGGCAAAGAACACCTGTATTTACAAACAAAACTGGTTTTAGGGTGAGAGCGAGTCACTGATACAAAAGCAACAGGAGCGGACACAAAACACACATCAAACTTACTTGCGGTAAAACAATTTCTCAATCAATCACTCCTTTTCACGGTACGATCTCTCGGTCTCTCTCTGCTTTCTGTCAATGTACAATGGAAAATAGGAAAAGAACTAATTCGTTTTCTACTTTTGTTTCGCTGTTTTCTTTGCTATTGTGGTTATCCGCTTTCGATTTCGCTGTTCAGGTTAGCTTCGAGGGTTTTCTGTTCTGTAATATTTGATAATTTCATTTCGTTGGGTTGATGGCGACTATTTCGGGTTTCGAATGTATTTGTTAATTTGGATAATTTGTGTTTTTTTAGTTTGATTGGAGACAGACAAGTTGCTAAAACAATTTGAAATTTTTTAAAATTTCATGAGCGTGTTTTTCTTAAATATTTGGTTCGTCTTGGTTAATTGGTAATTCTGTTTGTACTCATTAGAAGAAATAGTTATGCTTGCTTGTGCTCCCATTTTGTGTTTATTTACACCTTTGGTTGGTGGAATTGAGGATTTTTGATTTATTTTTTTGTTACTTTTGCGTTCTTTTATGTTTTACATGCAAGCATATATGGGGATATGCGGCTGCATAATTCTTGCATTTTGGTCCAGAAAATTTGTGCATTTCGGTTTACAAATTAACAGAAAATTTTTGCACGCCCCTAACTTATCTAAGTTAATAACAGACTAATGCTATTTCTCAATCCTGCCAGCGGAATCAATGAGAAGAATAACCAGCGTTACTCTACGCTCCTATAGCAGCAGCTTATCCCACCTCCTCACCTCCAATTTCATAAAACCTCTTTCTACAGCTGCTCCTACAGGTGAACCTCTCTATCACTTTGCTATTCTTCAAAAATTCTGTAGCATTCATCGTCGCTTTCTCGGCTATCTGTTAATGTTGCTTATTGTGTTTTTTATTGTTCTTTTGGCATTTGGACAGGTGATCCCAGTGGTGATAAGGGAAATCCTAATTCCTTTGAGTCCATTGATGAGTTTGAGTCGCGAATATTTAATAGCTCAGATAACAGTTCCTTTTACCGAAAGCTCGATAGAATTGAGAAAGCTCGTAAATTTCCTGGTTCTAGACTGACTGAAGGAAACAGTCGGCAGACTTTGGATGGCCTAGATGAGAGTTTTAACTCAGTATCTGATGGCATGGGTGGAAAGTTGAAGGAAGCGGCCACATATTTTGAGTTTGATCCTAACGAAATAGGCAGCTATAACTATGTTTTCAGATCAGATATGAATTTTCATCATGGATCAACTTATGACGTTAAGGTATGTAGTATAATAGCCGTGACACTGTACTTAGAATATTGCAGTTTGAATGTTATGAGTTTCTACAAGTATTTTCAAAGCATAAGCCTTTTTAACTATATGCTTTATTTCTTTCTGATTGAAGAGTTTTGATATAGAACATAAGCTACAGCCCAATCAGCTGCGGCTATGGCGTGAAAAAAAAGTCAGGCGGACATATGTTCAATTAATGGTTTAGGTATTAATTAAATTGTATGTTGTATGCACTATGCATTTTGTATTTTTACTGTTTATAGATGTTGTCCATAATTGCATTAAGTCATACAGTACATGTTTGAACTGACTGTTAAACCTGAGACATGCTGGCGATTATGAAAGTGATGATTTTTCAATTGATATCTCTTTTGAGGAAATTCCTTGGATCATAGAAGTAGTAGGATTTCTAGGTTAATCTTGTTCTGTCTTATAAATGTCATCAATAAGTGTGCTCTCTTTTCTCTGGCACTCTTTTGCTGGTGCCGTTTTGAACATTTTGTGCCTTTTTAATGCTCATGTTTGTCTTGTCTCAAGGTTGATTGCTTTTGCAGGATCTCGATCTTAAAAGGCCAGGAAATCGTAAACCTCCTAGAAGACAGGAATTTGAAGTAACAACGGAGGAAGTTCTCAGAAAAGCCGATTTCCGGGTGAGCTTTGCGTATAGTTTTTGTTTCATGTGCTACAAATAGGTTTAAACTGATGCTGCTATTTATGATTTGTTTAAAGCCTGTAACTGTAAATGCTGTTTATGGGTTGCTTATATTAGTACCTGGATTGGGTTTTGTATTCCCATTGATTATGAGTTAGCCATTGCTCTTATAGCTGTTGGCTCATCAGCTGGATTGGTAATTTGGTGGGAATAGAATACCATCTTACTTAATGTAATTGCAAAATTCAGGGAGCATACATCTTGCATGATACTACTTCAATGTTACAAAATGGTAAGATGTCCGTGCTTAGTGCCAAAGCCAATCAAATGATCCTCACCAGTCATCAGCCTGTCTACTAAAACTAGAAGACAAGATGAATCTCTAGAACTAGAAAAGCCAGATTAAACTAGATCAGCACATTCAATTAACTGTTTACAATCAATTGAAATTTGAAAAATAAATACATCTTTGAAAACATTGAGACAAAAGTTGCCTACTAAACTAAAAGCCTAAAACAATCCAGTTGGATTCATTCTCAGATTTGATGCTTGTAGTATGTGGCAGAGAGTTTATCAGACAATGATAGATAATGAATGGGGACAATAAAAAGCAAAGAATTTTTTTTTTTTTTCTGAGGAAGTGTTTCTGTAAGAGAACTTAAGGATGTGTATGTGTTTGTGTTTTCTGTTCTATATACCCAACATAAGAGAATGACTAATTCACTAATTCTTAAAAGAATCAAAGAGGATCTCTATTTTAAAAGCTTTTCTTTGGTCTGAAGTTCTGAATCTTCTGTCAACTGATTCTGTAAATGTTCTCCATATTCATATCTGTGGTTATAGCTTCATAATAAAAACTAAGACCTTAAGAGTATCTATTATAAAAAGATTTTTATTTTAAATCTTTTTCGAGGTAATGATGAGAGATAGTTTCCTCAACCTTATTTTTATTGTAGTAGGGATCATGGAGTTTGCAATTTTTTTTTTAGATGGTGCTTATGTCTCCCTCATTTAACTTTTTTTAGATGTGAAATATCAATTTGATATGTGTCCTTACCAATATAAACCCATGTAGAATAAGATATTTTAACTATTATTTAATTAATTCAACACCTATTATTATTTACCCCTTGTTTAGTATAGATAGATCTGCATTATAAAATATATTTCAAAATGATATAATTCTGTTATAAACCCCTTGCTTAGATGTCTGACTCCTGCTGCTTTTGTGATTCTCCTTTGGCTGCCTCTACCTAGAATAATGTCTTAGTTGAATGCTTTTACTTTTCATTTATCATTTTCCAAAAAACTAGTTCTAAACATAAAATCGACTTGTGACTATCCCAAATTGATCCTTGAAATTGTGGTGTGAATCTAAATTAAGTGGAAAGTTTTTTTTGTGCAGAATGTTAGATTCCTTGCAAAATTCATAACAGAGGCTGGAATTATTATTAAGAGGAGCCAGGTAATGTGCATTATGGAGTGCAAATTCAAATGTTGTAATTGATTCAATCTAGATGATAAGATTATCCATATCTCTCACAGTTTTATTGTTCATTTTGTAGACTGGCCTAAGTGCAAAGGCACAGAGGAAGCTTGCTAGGGAGATCAAAACAGCTCGTGCTTTTGGTCTAACGCCTTTCACAACAATGGGAACAAAGTCATTTGTTGTTGGAAAAGTATGGAAAATCTTGACGAGGACTTCGAATATGAGACCTACAATACAGTTGATGATGCGAATGGGAAAGATGATTTTGTTGGAGCTTAAGTAGATTTTGCTGTGATTGTGGGAGTAAACTCATGCTCCTCCACCCTTCTTTTCAGAACATTTAGGGAAGGATTGCTCTATCCAAAAGCCAAGATTGTATACCATTAGATGGTGAATTGGCAAGAAAATTTTGAGTCTTTGATTTTTGCATCATCCAATGTGAAGTGTTAGTTGCGCGGCCTAATAATAACTATAACACTGAAGATGCCTTTCTCATCATGATAAATTATGTTTGCTATTATAATTTATCTCCGTAAATTGAAGTTCAGAGCATATAACACAAAGGACAGGTTTAGAGTTCAAGAACTCTGTTTGGATCCATGGAATTTAATCCATGAAAACATTCATGGATTTATCCGTTTCCTTTCTTTGTGTATACGAATTCATGAATTTAGCTTTCTTGGGAATGTATTGTCAGATACTGAAAAATTACATTTTCTAGTCATTTTTCATGTGATTTCAACTGTCAAATTCTTTCTTCTCTCTAAATAATATTTGGTAAAATGCAATATGCTGGGAAAAAATAAAATGGTTTCTAAATTATAATCTAAAGTCAATACATGAGAATCTTTTATTTTCAAAAATTAACTATGAATTTTTGAACTTTTAATTTTATTAACACTTTAATCATTTGGTTCAAAATACTCTATTGATTGTCAACTGATTGAAATTTTGTTCATTAACTTGATTTTTAAATTATAATCAAACTAACTATGAAATTATTAAATTATGATATGTATCCATTTACATGTTGGTATTTTAGATAGAAAGATAGAAAGTGTTGGTAAGATTCATAATTTAAAGTTTTCATTAAGGACTGGAAGTGAGGTGAATACCTGCTATATTAAAATTACCTATATCTAAATCCGTTTAAAAATTCCGATACTTATATCGATTATAAACTCATTTAAATTTCTTTTGAATACCTAATACACACAGCCATTTAAAATTTTAACACACACATCCACACCCATCCAACTAATATCCAAACGCACCTTAAATGGGTTGGAGTACATAAGATACCCACAAAATCTATTTTACTTATTTATGCAATACTTCACTAAGTCTGTTATAGTTAATTTTCGCATAGTCCTAAAAGATAGATATGAAAAATAAACGATAGGACTATAAAATGAAAAGTATGAATGAAAGATAATTCTAAAATTCTAGTAGTTTGATACATTTTTTAAGTAATTAATTTTTTTTAGTATTTGATGATATTAGTGATTGGAGCTTTAGGTTTGAATTTTAATTTATTTTAATTTTAATAAAATACCCAATATATATATATATATATATATATATATATATATAAATTTTTACTTGAATTTTATTATATTTAATAAATATTAAACTATACAATGAGTTTTGGTGGGCAGAAGGTACCATAACTTTACATCCACCTCCAACACAAACTTAATAAAGATAATCAATTTGATACTCATATATTTAATCAATACCCAAACCTGCTTTAAAAAATTTTTTAGGTTGGGTACCCCCACGAAACCTCAACTTGCTTCCATAGCTAGCTTTCATGTACTATTTTGACTATAATTGTATTTTTTTCCTAAAATATATAATATAATTTTGCATACAAAAATTAATTTCGTTGGATCAAATATAACTAAAACAAGTAAACAGCTAGGACTAAGCATGTAGGTCAATCCGATAGACAAACACGAATTTAGGCACTCAAAAAAAAAAAAAAAAAAAAAAAAAAAAAAAAAAAAAAAACCAACGGACGAGGTTACTCGTCACAAGAGTTGATACAAATCCTTCCTGAACCGGACCGAACGTACTCGGTCTTCTGTGGGCTTTTTTGTTAGGCACAACACAAAGAACACCTGTATTTCCAACAAAAGTGGGTTTTAGAGTGAGAGCGAGTCACTGAAACAAAAGCATCAGGAGCAGAAACAAAAGACACAAAGTAGAAACAACTATAAACAGATCAATTTTACTTTCGATAATACAATTTCTCAATCAATCAAGCTCTTCTTTTCGCGGTACGATCTCCTCTCTCTTGCTGCTTTCGCTGTCAATGTACAATGAAAAAAAAAAAAAAAAAAAGAAAATAACTAATTTCGCTTTCTACTTTTGTTTCGGTTGTTCCTTTGCTATTGCGGTTATCCGCTTTCGATTTTGCTGCTCAGGTCAGCTTCTAGGGTTTTCTTTTCTGTAATATATTTGATAGTTTCTTTTCGTTGGGTTGATGGTAACTATTTAGGGTTTCGAATGATTTTGTTCTAAGTTTTGTAGAAAAATCGAATGATTTTGTTTCAGCTGAGTTGATTTTGTTTTTTTATTTAACTTGTATGTTGCTTATATAGCCATAATGTGCGTGTTTTTTCCTTAAAAAGTTTTTGAGTTCTTCTTGGTTATGTGTTGATTCCTTTTCTATTCGTTAGAAGAAACACCAATGCTTGCTTGTGCTCCCATTTTGTGTTTATTTACACCTTTGCTTTTGTTGGGTTCATTGCTTGTGCCATCATCAAGTGTGGAATGGAGGATTTTTGATTTATTTATTGTTTTTCTTTGCATTCCTTTCTGTTCTACAAGCAACCATATATGGGGATATGCAGCTGCATAATTCTTGCAATTCCTTTTTCCTTTCTAGGTTGTAATATCAAGGGAGCATTAAAATCAGGTTTGAATTCTGAGAACACTGCAAGCATAGTTGCCAAAGATGGCGAATTTGCAAATTACTGGTATTCTGGAAAAGGTACTGCCCAATTCAGTTGTTTAATTTTTGCACACGTGCATCTTGTTCTTCTATGTTTTATAATAGTATGTATTCTGGAAAAGTTACTGTCCAATTCAGTTTTTTAACTTATGCACGCATGTGTATGTATTAATTTGTATTCTACATCCTCTGTTGCTTCTATGTTTTATGATAGTATGTCATATCTACTGGAGGTTTAGCATTGTGCAAAGACAATTTTGCTCCTTTGTGATGAGATCCTTGCTCCTTTATACTATTTTGGCTGGTGGTGGCTGTTAATTATATGAAGCTTTTCTCTTTATTGTCATTCAATTGATTTTGTTCCCTTTATTTGCAGATGACGGGTAAGGATAAAGATTACAGATATATGGCAACATCTGACTTGCTGAATGAGTTAAACAAGGAGACATTTAAAGCTGATACTGATTTGGAGATAAAGCTGTCAAATATTGTTCTGCAGCAACTTGATGATGTGGCTGGTGATGTCTCTGGATTGGCTGTGAAGTGGTATTCCTTTCTTTGCAATTATTAGATTTTGAGGATGTGACTAATCGAACTGAATATTTTGAAATTTATGATATTATTTTCTCAACTGGCTTTATGTAATTTCAAAATCTTTTCTTTTGATAAATGTTGAAGCCAATGAATGTCTCTTTGGATTCTGTTCCCACCAATATCATGATTTATCTTTACAGTACTTTTCCCTTGTCTGGGCTGTGGTATTGCAGTCTTGCCCCATTGGTGAAGAAGGTTAGTGAGCCATGAGTTGTAGAGATGACTAATAGGCTTTGTGATAAATTGCTCAATGGCAAAGATCAACATCGTGACATTGCAAGCATAGCTTTGAAGACAATTGTGTCTGAAGTTACAACACAATCTCTTGCTCAATCCATTCTTATTTGTCTATCTCCACAGTTGATAAAAGGAATAACTAGTCCAGTGAGTTTCTAATGGAAATGTTCTACTGATTCATCATTTTGAGGCCTCATGCATAATTTTTTCCTGATTCTTTTCTGCCTCAGGGAATGAGCACAGAGATAAAATGCGAATCTCTTGATATTCTATGTGATGTGCTCCATAAATTTGGAAATTTGATGGCAACCGACCATGAGTTGCTTTTAAATGCACTTTTGTCCCAGTTGAACTCCAATCAAGCCAGTGTCAGAAAGAAGACCGTTTCTTGTATTGGTATGATCAAGATAATTTGTTTTAATTTTCCAAAGATGTGTTTTTTGAAGGCATTTAACCAATAGTGTCAGTTCATAGTTTCTATGCTTGTTTCCCCTTTTTGTGTTAAACAAAAAGATCTAGTGCCAGTTTGGTTAAACTATTAATCTTTATTGATCAGTGTTTAAGCCTGCAACTGCTGGAGCAAGGCATTTGGTAAACGAAAAAACAGGAGCTAGTGATTGCATTTTTAACTGCAAGTTTGACATTTATAACAAGAATTTATAACAAGAAACTAGCTTTTGGATTGAAATCTCAAGATTCAATCTCTTGGATTGAAAGCTAAAGATTCTAGCTTGCGGATTCAGAATCTAGCTCTTTATAAAAAAATACCATTCAACTAGCAAAAGTTTACTGAAATACTTGCTAACAGTCTTAAAATAACATCAGTTGCATATATGAATTCTTGTGTACAAATAAAAAATAACTCAAGTTACATATGTGTATATGTGTGTGTGTATATGTACTTATAGCTATATACATAAAGAAAAACTGTATCTATTTATATGTGCTAAATACAGAATACTGTTGAAATATTAGATATAGCTGATTGAAAGTGAGCCAACCTTCCAAATGGTTAGAAAGTTTTGTTCCAAAAGTTTAGGGAACCTTTATGTGGTCTGCAGTCAACTGTGGCAGTTAGAGGTTCTAATTTATTGCAAAGTGTGAGTAGGACTGGTATGAGTTTGCATTAGCTGCTAGGGTGCCATTATGAGGACTAGACATGTTATTCACAAGTTGGTGATTTATCCTGCACTTTTAGTTCTCAATTTGGACAATTCTCTCAATGCATGAACAAAGAGAGCAGATAGGTTTTTGGAATGGATTATGTTCTTCATTTTATGAGATTTGCAATTAAGTATGACATGGTGGTTTGGATGTCTGTTTTGGGCTGCAACTTTAAATGAGAGATTCAATTTTCTGTCAACAAGAAAGGAAATTTGGCATGCCAAATATTTTCTCTTTTTTCAGTATCTCTTGCTTCAAGCTTGTCAGATGATTTATTGGCGAAGGCAACAATTGAAGTCGTTCAGAGCTTAAGAAGTAAGGGTGTAAAGCCTGAAATGACCTGTACAAACATTCAAATGATTGGTGCTTTAAGGTAAGCTACACTGCAATTGTTAGTTTATACTTTATTCCCTTTTCACTGTCCTGTGGGTATGTTTTGAAGAAAGTACACGATCTTCATGAAAAGTTAAATTTTGCATTATTTTGTGTGATCACTGGAGCTAGAACTTAAAAGAGGTTGGATATGATATCCAACATGCCAGTATCTATGCATGTGCTTGTGGTGTAATCTTGGGATTTTCAGTGCTGCAAAAAGTGAAACTTAGAGCTTTATGCTTTAGATTTCAATAATCATATTAATTGTCCAGTCATCCTTCAACGTATAAACCAAAGTATGGTTGTGCTCACAAATGTTGCTTTATGGTTTTTTAGCTGTGCTGTCGGTTACCGATTTGGACCTCATCTTGGAGACACTGTGCCAGTTCTGATTAATTACTGCACAAGTGCCTCGGAGAATGATGAGGAGCTTCGTGAATATAGCTTGCAGGTGCTGTATATCTGCCCACTCATTTTTTTTTCCCTTGATTTATTTTCATAAAATGCCTTATTAGCTTGTTAAATCATAACTGTGCTCTCAACTATTAAATTTTAACTGTAGGCACTGGAAAGTTTTCTTCTCAGGTGCCCCAGGGACATTTCTTCTTATTGTGATGAAATTCTTCATCTTACTCTAGAATACCTACGTTATGATCCAAACTTCACTGATAACATGGAAGAGGATACTGATGATAAGAGTCATGAAGAAGAGGAGGATGAGTATGTTTTCTGCAAAGTATGTGAGTTGATGAATAATGCATGTCCTTGATGAACTTGTTACTTAGTTCTGGTCCTTCTTTGTTTTTGCGGTGAGAGTGCAAATGAATATACTGATGATGAGGATGTCAGCTGGAAAGTTCGAAGAGCAGCTGCCAAATGCTTAGCAGCATTAATCGTTTCTCGTCCTGAGCTGCTCTCAAAGCTTTATGAGGAGGTATATATGCATTATCTTGTCAATCAATTTCTTGATATCATCCTACGTGGTGGCTTAGCTGGACTTTTGATTGATTCATTGCTTTGAAACTGAATATAAGCTTCAAAATGGGTGTCTTAAAAGATTTACCTCTTTTGACATATGATATATTCATGAGATTATGTCCTGATTTGTCTGATAAATGGGTTTCCTTTACAATTTCAAGATCTGGGATTAATATCATTGAACATTCAATTATCTTTTTATACAGGCCTGTCCTAAACTGATTGATAGGTTTAAAGAAAGGGAGGAAAATGTCAAGGTGGGCTGGGATCAATCAATTGTTGGTGTTTAGTTACTTTTACTCTGGCTAGTAATCTGATTATGTTTTGATACAGATGGATGTGTTCAATACATTCATTGAGCTACTACGTCAAACTGGAAATGTTACAAAAGGGCAGATTGATATAAATGAATCGAGGCATGTATCTGATGTGTTTCAAATTTCTCTACATCTCTCTTTTTGACTTGAAATTACATTACATTGAGTTTGAATGTCACATGGTGCCCTTTTGAGGCATTTCTTGTTGCTGTTATTTGCTTTTCATTTGTTCTATATTTATCTATCTAGTTTATTCTATGATTTCAAAACCATCCTGAATATTATTAGAACTTCTAATACATAAAGGTGAATTTCAAATTGACTTTGATGGTTTATAGAGAAGCCACTGGGAGGAAAGCGTGGAACCATATTTTATGCTTGAATTTAGATATTTAATAAATGGAATTATTTCATTTGCAATTTATTTCTTGTTTTAAGAGTTGTCTTTTGTTGAATTACTTATATGCTGCTGTTGTAGAGCCAAAGGTGGTTATTGAAGCAGGAAGTGCCAAAGATTGTTAAATCTATAAATAGGCAGCTTCGCGAGAAATCTATCAAGAGAAAGGTAGGGATTGGCCAAATCAGTCATGTATTTAGTGTGTTCATTAGCTTATAATGTTTCACAACTATAGTTGACAGCATCTCATTTGCCTGCAGGTTGGTGCATTTTCTGTTCTGAAAGAACTTGTGGTCGTCTTGCCAGACTGCCTAGCAGATCGCATTGGATCACTCATTCCAGGAATAGAGAAGGCATAAATGTAAGTAAATTGCTTAGAGGTGATTATCTATCATGGTCGCTTAATTTCTTACCCGTAGTTAAAGTTATTGTTTTTTGCTTTTTTTGATTCTTCATGTCACCATATCTAGTACAAATCTTCAACCTCGAATTTGAAGATAGAAGCTCTTATATTTACAAGATTGGTATTGGCATCACATTCTCCTCCTGTGTTCCATCCTCAAATAAAGGTAACAGCAATGATTCTTCCTGTATATCTTCATTGTACTTTTTATCAAAACTAGTATATATATATATTATATATGTATATCTAAAAATCCTTGTCTTGTTACTGGTGAGTAGGGTTGAACTTAGTTTTATGTGAATTGTCTCCTTTAAATCTATAGGCTTAGTTATTGCATCTCCTTTAATTGAAATTGACCTAAGTGTTTACATTTTAAATTGCTTAAAAGTTCACCATGTTCATTAAATAAAGGATAAAAATGCTGAACTTTTAAGCAATTTAAAATGTAAACACTTAGGTCAATTTCAATTATATAAAACCACTTTTCTTACACGATTAATGTTAAGGGAAGATTCTAATCAAGCTTTTTGGAAAGAAAAATTCTTAGCTGGTTTACCTTACTTCTTAGGCGAAAAAGTTAGGAATTATATTAAACACCAATATGGTAATCCAATTCCCTACAATAAATTAACTTATGGTCAATTAATAAGTATAATTCAAAAAGAAGGATTACAGATTTGTCAAGATTTAAAACTTCAAAAGACTTTAAAATCTGAATTAAAAAAGACTAAACAAGAATTAGGAAGTTTTTGTCAACAATTCAATTATAGTATAACCCCTACTCAGCAATGTAGTGGTCAATGTTCTAAACCATCAAGTTCTAGGAAACACTATAAAAAACATTATAGATCTAAGCCTAGTAAAGAAGACTATTATCGTAAAGATAAAACTAAACATTATAAGAAATCTAAAAATAAAAGACCATATAAAAAGTCTGAAAAAATTTCATACAAGGATTTAACTTGTTATAAATGTGGTAAGGAAAGGACACACATCAAAATTTTGTAAATTCAATAAGAAATTGCATGAATTAAAATTAGAAGATGATGTTATAAATAAATTCATGAATTGTATCTTACTTCTGATACATCAGATTCTGAGATACAAGAAAGTGAAAATCAAATTGATGAACTTGGTTCAACAACTAGTTCTTCCGAAAAATCAATAAATATGTTAACTAAAGATCAGAATACACTCTTAGAAGTAGTAAAAACTCTCACAGATAATGATCTTAAAAGTCAACTTCTTAAAAAATTAATTCAAAGTTTTGAAGAAGATAAAGAAGTTAAAATTAACATACCTAAAATTCAGACTAATACTTATGATTTAACTACTATATTAAATAAAAATAAAAAATTGGAGACAAAACTAACATTAGAAGATTTGCATAAAGAAATTAAAGTATTAAAAAATGAAGTCAAAGACTTAAAACATCAGGCACAAGTACATAATGAAAAAATAAAACAATTAGAAACCCAGTTGGTATCTAGTTCCTCTTCTGATGAACCAGATGATAAAATCACAGATGGAATAAATGAGATAAATGAAGATGAAGAAATAAATCCACATTTTCTTTTTCTTTTACAAGAATAACATCTAGAAAATATTTAGTAAAATTAACTTTACAAATTTCACATGATTTTATAGTAAATGGTATAGCTTTATTCGACACAGGAGCAGATTTAAACTGTATAAAATCTGATTTAATACCACATAGATTTTGGTCAGAAACCCATGAAAACCTAACTACAGCTAATAAGTCTAAATTAGAAATTCTTGGTAAAATTGAAGCAGATATTGTAAATAATGAGTTAGAAATTAAAACAATATTCTTACTTTCACCACAGATAAATTATATGGTAATCTTAGGAACACCATTTATAAACCTCATTACACCATATTCTGTAAAAGAAGATTGTATTAAATTTAAAGTAAAGGAATAAAGCTAGGTTAGAATTTACTGAAAAACCTAGGAGAAAAAATTTAAATTTATTAAAAGCTCATTCTATTAAAACTTTGGAAATTAATTCTTTAATAAAATCTAAAGAAGAAGAATTAAATAATTTGAGAAATCATACATACCTCCAAAGGATTAAAAATCAACTCGAAGATAAAGATATTCAAACTAGAATTAGTAAATTAAGAGCATTTATGGAACAAAAACTATGTGCAGATCATCCCAATGCATTTTGGAAACGTAAACAACACATGGTAGATTTACCTTATGAAAGGACTTTGATGAAAAGTCTATTACAACTAAAGCTCGGCCTATTCAAATGAGCCCTGAACTCATAGACCATTGTCGAAAAGAAATTCAGGATTTAGAAAGTAAAAAATTAATTAGCAAATCCAGAAGTCCTTGGTCTTGTGCAGCTTTTTATGTCAATAAAAATGCTGAAATAGAAAGAGGAGTACCTAGATTAGTAATTAATTATAAGCCATTAAACACAGCTTTAAAATGGATAAGGTATCCATTACCTAATAAAAAAGATCTATTAAAACAATTGTATAATGCAAACATTTTCAGTAAATTTGATATGAAATCTGGTTATTGGCAGATCCAGATTCATCCTAATGACAGATATAAAACAGCATTCACAGTTCCTTTCGGACAATACGAATGGAATGTAATGCCTTTTGGATTAAAAAATGCTCCTTCTGAGTTCCAGAGGATCATGAATGATATATTTAATCCCCATAGTAAATTCTGCATAGTGTATATTGATGATGTTCTAGTTTTTAGTAGAACATTAGAAGAACATTTTAGACACTTAAACAAGTTTTGCACGGTAATTGAAATGAATGGATTAGCATTAAGTAAAACTAAAATGGACTTATTTAAAACTAAAGTTAGGTTTTTAGGCCACTATATAGAACAGGGTATTATCCAGCCCATAGAACGAGCTATGGTTTTTGGGACCAAGTTCCCTGATGAATTAACCAATAAAACCCAACTTCAACGTTTTCTTGGATGTTTAAACTATGTTATAGATTTTTATCCAAACCTCAATTGCATGATAAAACCATTACATGATAGGCTTAAGAAAAATGCTGGCCCATGGACAGCCCAGCATACACAGTTAGTAAAAAAGATAAAGGCCTTAGTAACAGATATTCCATATCTTTATATCCCTGATCCAACAGCTTTTAAAATTGTTGAAACAGATGCTTCAGATGTTGGATATGGCGGTATTTTAAAACAAGTAATTAATATAAAGAACGTATTATTCAGTATACGTCTGGTCATTGGAACCCAACTCAAATGAACTATTCTACTATTAAAAAGGAGATTTTAAGTATAGTAATTTGCATAAACAAATTTCAATCTGATTTATTAAATAAAAAATTTTTACTTCGTATTGATTGTAAATCTGCAAAAGATGTTTTACAAAAAGATGTCAAAAATCTGGCTTCTAAACAAATTTTTGCTAGATGGCAAGCTTTACTTAGTATATTTGAATTTGATATTGAATTTATTCAAGGAGATAAAAACAACAATCCAGACTTTCTGACTCGAGAATTCTTACAGAACGATGGGCAGGAAAAAGGATAAGGGCAAAGCCCCTAAAGAAGAACCTGCATCACCTACTAAAGCTCTTTCTGAGCATTCAGAAGATTTACCTAAAACCCTAGACACTAAAATTTCTCCAGATCTTAAAAAATGGATTGAACAGTTAAGTCAATCCCCTGAAGTGTTTAAGGCGTTACAAAGTATAGCGTCCTCTTCCACAGAGGCGCCAGGTATGTCTTCTACACCTAAAGCGATCGTACCCGTTCATGGTACGGCTAGTCTGTCTCAAACGGTAGACAGTAAAGACTTATCAAATCCGTTGATGGCTGTGGGTTTGCCAAAAATCCAGTATACTCCAAGTATACATAAATGGTTTGTTAAAAATCATTTTGATTATGAAATTGAGATTGAGGATGGATATAACAATATTAATTCTTGGTCTGTTTTAAAACAATATTATCCTGAGGATTGGTATTTTCCTCCAACAGATCTCTCAAAACCTCAGGAATATTATCACAATATTCTTTTGGATACAGGCTCCGTAAAAATTAAACATAATTATGATTCAAAAAATAATCGATTATTTTGTATTCTTCACTTAAAATCCACAGAATTCTTCATCCCAAGGATTGGCCTAAACCCTCTCTTTATACACCTGTACAATTTAAAGTTTTATATAAACATGTCCACAGTACTGTTTATAATTATTTTGATTACCGTGATGCATGGGAAAGAGTTTTTGCTATTCAAAATCCCACTGCTACGCATTCATGGTTAATCTATTTTGATACTTCATTCCGTACCGACTGTAGAGTGCCTAACTGGTTTAAAAGATGGTGGCAAACAAGGGGTATTTCCAATGAAATTCTCCCTCCTCCAATTCAGGCCTTATATCAGTATTTTAAAGCCCATTATAAACCTAGTCCTGCGGAAGCCCATATTCCTTCCCTTATGTATTATTGTATGGCCTTCTTCACGCCCTGGGTATATCAATGGTATTTGGACACTCAGTATGCCGTAGGAACATATCAGATTCCTATATTGGTAAAACGGCACAAGATTAAATGGTGGGGATCATTCAAAAACTCTACCACGGAACTTAAAATTGATCTTTGGATACGTGATAAATTAAAACAGGTCTCTCCATTAACCTATGCAACCACTCTTGCATTAAAGGATCAACCGACTTTCGGAATCCAAAAAGCACAGTGCCAAGCAAGGTTAGCTGCTGCTAAAATCCGGATGAGTATAAAAGAATCTGTCAGAAATGCTTTCAGCATCTTTCAACAGATTCTGATTCTCCAGTAAAACCCTCATCAAGTAAAAAGCCTGCAGACTGTTCCAGTAAAATATCTAAATCAAGCAACAGAGGTGGGCTGACATGGCTTCCTCTTCTTCATCAACATCATTCCCACTGTCCCCAACGAAGATAGGATGATGAGACTTTTGAATCCATTATAGTCAAAGTAAGCTGATACGGCAAAAGAAAAATTAAAGCAAAAAAGCAAAGTAAAGAAAAAGAAAAGAAAAAGAAGGACCCATCGTCCTCATCTGAGTAAAAGGCAGGTGAAACCTCATTTCACCATCACTTTCTCTCCAGGTAAAACAAAACATGTGACGCTACAGTAAAATCAGTGGAAGACAATTCACTGTTCATCCACAGTAAAGGTCAACACTATTCAAGATTCGATGGCAGACCAAGAACTGTTCATCTACAGTAAAAGAAGCATAGTAAGATTCTTTTCTATGTTATTTAAAGGGAGCCTTTCCTCTTGTGAAGGCATAAGCTTGAATAACCAAATATTCTAAACTCTCTCATCCTCTCCCCTAAGAGTTCTTTGTAAGCATTCAACGTTCGAAGTCTGGATTGTAAACTTTAAACTGTAAGTTTAAATTTGAATTTCATATTTAAATAAGTTATTTATTTAAATTATAAACTGCTACTACTAAGCCTGTTAAAGGCTTCCTTCTCTCTCCCTCCACATTCTGACTTAGTTCTGGGGATCCCAGGCTAAGGTTGCAGGAACCCTCAACCTTAATTAAAATCAAATAATTAAAATTGATTGAGTTAATTGATAAATATTAGTTTGTAAATTTATAAGTATGCTCTGTGGTTGCACCTTCGTGTGATCTTCCACATCAGAAATATTGTTCTTGTTGTTCATAAACATATACTGTCATTCACTGTTTAAATTAAAACGGATACTGTTCATCTTTAAACAGATACTGTTTAAATTAAATTCTTTGGTATATCGCTGGAAACACATAACCTCCTGGTGTTTATCATTGCACTTGATAAACAAGGGAAACTTTGTGCTACAACGCTAAGTACCATATGAATTATATTCATGTTTTTGTAAATTTAAGAGAAAATAATATTTGATTACAATATATATTAATTTAAATATTTTGAAATATTAATTAATTTAAATAATAGATCTATTTTAGTTGATATGTTTGATATAAATTTGGATAATATAAATCATTTCTTGTTTGAAATATAATAAATACTTAAATCGGTCGATCTTGGTTATTTATGGTATCAGAGCCTGTATCCAAAAGAATATTGTGATAATATTCCTGAGGTTTGAGAGATCTGTTGGAGGAAAATACCAATCCTCAGGATAATATTGTTTTAAAATAACCAAGGCTCTGATACCATAAATAACCAAGATCGACCGATTTAAGTTTATTATATTTCAAACAAGAAATGATTTATATTATCCAAATTTATATCAAACATATCAACTAAAATAGATCTATTATTTAAATTAATAATATTTCAAAAATATTTAAATTAATATTATATATTGTAATCAAAATATTATTTTCTCTTAAATTTACAAAAACATGAATATAATTCATATGGTACTTAGCGTTGTAGCACAAAGTTTCCCTTGTTATCAAGTGCAATGATAAACACCAGGAGGTTATGTGTTTCCAGCTGATATACCAAAGAATTTTAATTTAAACAGTATGTTTAAAGATGAACAGTATCCGTTTTAATTAAACAGTGAATGAACAGTTATGTTTATGAACAACAAGAACAATATTTCTGATGTGGAAGATCACACGAAGGTGCAACCACAGAGCATACTTAAATACAAACTAATATTTATCAATTAACTCAATCAATTTTAATTATTGATTTTAATTAAGGTTGAGGGTTCCTGCAACCTTAGCCTGGGATCCCCAGAACTAAGTCAGATGTGGAGGGAGAAGAGAAGGAAGCCTTTAACAGGGCTTAGTAGTAGCAGTTTATAAATTTAAATAAATAACTTTATTTAAATATGAAATTCAAATTTAAACTTACAAGTTTAAAGTTTACAATCCAGACTTCGAACGTTGAATGCTTACAAAGAACTCTTAGGGGAGAGGATGAGAGAGTTTAGAATATTGGTTATCAAGCTTATGCCTTCACAAGAGGAAGGCTCCCTTTAAATAACATAGAAAAGAATCTTTACTACTTCTTTACTTAGATGAACAGTCTTGGTCTGCCACCGAATCTTGAATAGTGTTGACCTTTACTGTGGATGAACAGTGTTGTCTGCCACTTGATTTTACTGTAGCCGTCACTTTTGTTTTACCTGAGAGAAGTGATTGGTGAAATAAGGTTTCACCTGCCTTTTACTCAGATGAGGACGATGGTCCTTCTTTTTCTTTTCTTTTTTCTTTACTTTGCTTTTTGCTTTAATTTTTCTTTTGCCTTATCAGCTTTACTTTTGACTATAATGGATTCAAAAGTCATCATCACTATCTTCGTTGGAGGATAGTGGGAATGATGTTGATGAAGAAGAGGAAGCCATGTCAGCCCACTCTGTTTGCTTGATTTAGATATTTTACTGGAACAGTCTGCTGCTTTTTACTTGATGAGGGTTTTACTGGAGAATCAGAATCTGTTGAAAGATGCTGAAGCATTTCTTGACAGATTCTTTATACTCATCGGAGTTTTAGCAGCAGCTAACCTTGCTTGGCACTGTGCTTTTTGGATTCCGAAAGTCGGTTGATCCTTTAATGCAAGAGTGGTTGCATAGGTTAATGGAGAAACCTGTTTTAATTTATCACGTATCCAAGATCAATTTTAAGTTCCGTGGTAGAGTTTTGAAGATCCCCACCATTTAATCTTGTGCTTTTTACCAACATAGGAATCTGGTATGTTCCTACGGCATTACTGAGTGTCCAAACTACCATTGATATACCCAGGGCGTGAAGAAGGCCATACAATAATACATAAGGGAAGGAATATGGCTTCCGCAGGACTAAGTTGGTATAATGGGCTTTAAAATACTGATATAAGGCCTGAATTGGAGGAGGGAGAATTCATTGGAATACCCCTTGTTTGCCACCATCTTTATTAACCAGTAGGCACTCTACAGTCGGTACGGAATGAAGTATCAAAATAGATTACCATGAATGCGTAGCTAGTGGGATTTTGAATAGCAAAAACTCTTTCCCATGCATCACGGTAATCAAAATAATTATAAACAGTACTGTTGGACATGTTTATATAAAACTTTAAATTGTACAGGGTGTATAAAGAGAGGGTTTAGGCCAATCCTTGGGATGAAGAATCTGTGTATTTTAAGTGAAGAATAACCAAAATAATCGATGTATTTTTTGAATCATAATTATGTTTTAATTTTTACGGAGCATGTATCCAAAAGAATATTGTGATAATATTCCTGAGGTTTTGAGAGATCTGTTGGAGGAAAATACCAATCCTCAGGATAATATTGTTTTAAAACAGACCAAGAATTATATTGTTATATCCATCCTCAATCTCAATTTCATAATCAAAATGAATTTTTAACAAACCATTTATGTTATACTTGGAGTATACTGGATTTTTGGCAAACACCACAGCCATCAAACGGATTTGATAAGTCTTTACTGGTCTACCGTTTGAGACAGGAGCTAGCCGTACCCATGAACGGGTACGATCGCTTTAGGTGTAGAGACATACCTGGCGCCTCTGTGGAAGAGGACGCTATACTTTGTAACGCCTTAAACACTTCAGGGGATTGACTTAACTGTTCAATCCATTTTTTAAGATCTGGAGAAATTTTAGTGTCTAGGGTTTTAGGTAAATCTTCTGAATGCTCAGAAAGAGCTTTAGTAGGTGATGCAGGTTCTTCTTTAGGGGCTTTGCCCTTATCCTTTTTGCCTGCCCATCGTTCTGTAAGAATTCTCGAGTCAGGAAGTCTGGATTGTTGTTTTATCTCCTTGAATAAATTCAATATCAAATTCAAATATACTAAGTAAAGCTTGCCATCTAGCAAAAATTGTTTAGAAGCCAGATTTTTGACATCTTTTTGTAAAACATCTTTTGCAGATTTACAATCAATACGAAGTAACAAATTTTTTATTTAATAAATCAGATTGAAATTTGTTTTATGCAAATTACTATACTTAAATCTCCTTTTTAATAGTAGAATAGTTCATGTGAGTTGGGTTTCAATGACCAGACGTATACTGAATAATACGTTCTTTACTATTAACTACTTGTTTTAAAATACCGCCATATCCAACATCTGAAGCATCTGTTTCAACAATTTTAAAAGCTGTTGGATCAGGGATATAAAGATATGGAATATCTGTTACTAAGGCCTTTATCTTTGTTTACTAACTGTGTATGCTGGGCTGTCCATGGGCCAGCATTTTCTTAAGACCTATCATGTAATGGTTTTATCATGCAATTGAGGTTTGGATAAAAATCTATAACATAGTTTTAAACATCCAAGAAAACGTTGAAGTTGGTTTTATGGTTAATTTCCATCAGGGAACTTGGGCCCCAAAACCATAGCTCGTTCTATGGGCTGATAATAACCCTGTTCTATATAGTGGCCTAAAAACCTAACTTTAGTTTTAAATAAGTCCATTTATGTTTACTTAATGCTATCCATTCATTTCAATTACCGTGCAAAACTTGTTTAAGTGTCTAAAATGTTCTTCTAATGTTCTACTAAAAACTAGAACATCATCAATATACACTATGCAGAATTTACTATGGGGATTAAATATATCATTCATGATCCTCTGGAACTCAGAAGGAGCATTTTTTTAATCCAAAAGGCATTACATTCCATTCGTATTGTCCGAAAGGAACTGTGAATGCTGTTTTATATCTGTCATTAGGATGAATCTGGATCTGCCAATAACCAGATTTCATATCAAATTTACTGAAAAATGTTTGCATTATACAATTGTTTTAATAGATCTTTTTTATTAGGTAATGGATACCTTATCCATTTTAAAGCTGTGTTTAATGGCTTATAATTAATTACTAATCTAGGTACTCCTCTTTCTATTTCAGCATTTTTATTGACATAAAAGCTGCACAAGACCAAGGACTTCTGGATTTGCTAATTAATTTTTTACTTTCTAAATCCTGAATTTCTTTTCGACAATGGTCTATGAGTTCAGGGCTCATTTGAATAGGCCGAGCTTTAGTTGTAATAGACTTTTCATCAAAGTCCTTTTCATAAGGTAAATCTACCATGTGTTGTTTACGTTTCCAAAATGCATTGGGATGATCTGCACATAGTTTTTGTTCCATAAATGCTCTTAATTTACTAATTCTAGTTTGAATATCTTTATCTTCGAGTTGATTTTTAATCCTTTGGAGGTATGTATGATTTCTCAAATTATTTAATTCTTCTTCTTTAGATTTTATTAAAGAATTAATTTCCAAAGTTTTAATAGAATGAGCTTTTAATAAATTTAAATTTTTTCTCCTAGGTTTTTCAGTAAATTCTAACCTAGCTTTATTTCCTTTACTTTAAATTTAATACAATCTTCTTTTACAGAATATGGTGTAATGAGGTTTATAAATGGTGTTCCTAAGATTACCATATAATTTATCTGTGGTGAAAGTAAGAATATTGTTTTAATTTCTAACTCATTATTTACAATATCTGCTTCAATTTTACCAAGAATTTCTAATTTAGACTTATTAGCTGTAGTTAGTTTTTCATGGGTTTCTGACCAAAATCTATGTGGTATTAAATCAGATTTTATACAGTTTAAATCTGCTCCTGTGTCGAATAAAGCTATACCATTTACTATAAAATCATGTGAAATTTGTAAAGTTAATTTTACTAAATATTTTCTAGATGTTATTTCTTGTAAAAGAAAAAGAAAATGTGGATTTATTTCTTCATCTTCATTTATCTCATTTATTCCATCTGTGATTTTATCATCTGGTTCATCAGAAGAGGAACTAGATACCAACTGGGTTTCTAATTGTTTTATTTTTTCATTATGTACTTGTGCCTGATGTTTTAAGTCTTTGACTTCATTTTTTAATACTTTAATTTCTTTATGCAAATCTTCTAATGTTAGTTTTGTCTCCAATTTTTTATTTTTATTTAATATAGTAGTTAAATCATAAGTATTAGTCTGAATTTTAGGTATGTTAATTTTAACTTCTTTATCTTCTTCAAAACTTTGAATTAATTTTTTAAGAAGTTGACTTTTAAGATCATTATCTGTGAGAGTTTTTACTACTTCTAAGAGTGTATTCTGATCTTTAGTTAACATATTTATTGATTTTTCGGAAGAACTAGTTGTTGAACCAAGTTCATCAATTTGATTTTCACTTTCTTGTATCTCAGAATCTGATGTATCAGAAGTAAGATACAATTCATGAATTTTATTTATAACATCATCTTCTAATTTTAATTCATGCAATTTCTTATTGAATTTACAAAATTTTGATGTGTGTCCTTTCTTACCACATTTATAACAAGTTAAATCCTTGTATGAAATTTTTTCAGACTTTTTATATGGTCTTTTATTTTAGATTTCTTATAATGTTTAGTTTTATCTTTACGATAATAGTCTTCTTTACTAGGCTTAGATCTATAATGTTTTTTATAGTGTTTCCTAGAACTTGATGGTTTAGAACATTGACCACTACATTGCTGAGTAGGGGTTATACTATAATTGAATTGTTGACAAAAACTTCCTAATTCTTGTTTAGTCTTTTTTAATTCAGATTTTAAAGTCTTTTGAAGTTTTAAATCTTGACAAATCTGTAATCCTTCTTTTTGAATTATACTTATTAATTGACCATAAGTTAATTTATTGTAGGGAATTGGATTACCATATTGGTGTTTAATATAATTCCTAACTTTTTCGCCTAAGAAGTAAGGTAAACCAGCTAAGAATTTTTCTTTCCAAAAAGCTTGATTAGAATCTTCCCTTAACATTAATCGTGTAAGAAAAGTGGTTTTATATAATTGAAATTGACCTAAGTGTTTACATTTTAAATTGCTTAAAAGTTCAGCATTTTTATCTTTTATATGTGATGGATCTCCTATAAAATGTAATGAAATGGTTAATATTAAAGTTGCAACTGCATCTTGAATAGGTTCACCATGTTCATTAAATAAAGGTTGATCCTGATCATTTACTTGAACTGCATTTAAAATATCTAATTGATCTTTTTCAGTGAGGTGATAATCCCACCATCCTTTTAATTGTCCTGTAAATCCCGCAACGAGGATTTCAGCAACTGCTTTATCAGATATAGGTGACTGGGTTTTATAAGCATTTGCAGCCATGGTCATTTGTTGCAAAATACTTAAGATTTTATATTCAGATAATCCATCAATATTCCATTCATATAATGTATTAGCATTATAATGAAATTGGGATATGTATGGAGGTTTATCAATTAGTCCTAATCTGGAGCCCGAGAGATTATTTCTTTATGGGTTATAGTATTTACAAATTGTTGAGCACTATCTGAGTCAGGTTTACTATTTTCAGAGCTAGAAGTTTCTTCTAAAAGATTTATATTTCTAGAAGCATTAGTAGAATCCTGAACTATTTGGGGAGTAGAATCCGAACTTGCCTCAAGTTGACTAAGCTGGTGTTTTAAAGCTCCTATAAATTGTGAATTTAATTCCTTTTGACTTGACTTAGATACCTGGAATGGTTTAAACATATGTGACTTTACTAATTCTTTACTTTTAGATTGTTCAAGTATTATGGGTTTATCCTGAAGTAATTGTTCTATCTTTTTTAATTGTGTATTCAAACAGATTAGACTAGCATTACTAAAATTATTTTGTTCAATTAATTTTTTATCTGAATCATTTTCTCTAGCTACTTTATATGGTGCACAAGTAATATCATTATCTTGATATTTAAATTTACTAATGGCTTTAGGAGGAAAATCACTCTGAATTATCCTATCATTTACTATCCATTCTGGTCTTTTATCTCGAATTGTTATTGGGTTAAGACTTTTATTTGAATTATGGTTAATTAATGAAAACCAATCTAAAAATTTAATTTTAGTCTGAGTCTTAAGTTGATATGCAAAATATTCTTCTTTTAAGATATCAAAATTATAAGTTTTTACTATGCTATTAAACTTCATTAAATTCTTTGTTTTTGTTATTTCTTTTACCAACTCTTTATTAATTTCATCTTTAGTTAAAACATTTAGTTCTCTATTTAATTCACTAACATTTTCAGTGATGGCTGAAGCTGTTGGTGACTCTGGTGAATTGTTTACTAAATTAGATTGTTGATTTAAATAATCGTCTACAGGGTTATAAATTGCCTGTGGAACTATATTACTATAATCAACTCCTTTCATTTTAAATGATGGACTAGATGCAGGTATATCTGATGTAGAATACCTAGGTTTTACTAGGGTTTGAAGAATTGGTTTAGGTTCATGTTCCTTATACCTGGCATAAATGACTGAAGGTATTTTTGGTTTATCATCATCTGTTACAATAGAAGATGTGGATCCTGTATACCTAGAGCTTTGACTCCTATTAAATTTTAAAGTTACTTTACCATCTTCAAATTGTTCAATTTTCTGTAAATTGACATTTGGTTTAATAGGTTCTGTTTCAGGGGGAGGGACAATCCCTTCCAAAATCCATTCCTCTGGTAAGGTGATATCCTTCCATTGGATGGTTTTAGGTATAACAGTATTGGTTTTAGTCAAATCAGTTTGAAGAAATTTAGTTTCTCCAATTTTTGGTTGTAATTTATATTTAGTACTAAAAGCTGAATTCATAGCTTTATAATGGATTTTATAGATTAAAGCAATTGGAATAGATCCTTGCTTCATTTTATAATTATGAGTTTTAACTTCTAAAATTATACTTTCTAAAATATTAAGGTCATTTAAAGAAACAGTCATATCTGGATAGACCTCAAAAGAGATCGGCCCTTCACTTAAGCTTGTTTCAACTGATCCTAATAACGAATCCTGAAAATTTAAAAATCTAGCATCTCGAACTACTGCTAATATACTAGTATTTAATCCTTCTCTAGTTAAAGGTTTTATTCCTACTTGAATTAATCCTATATGAATATATTTATACTTTTTACTTTTATGTTGCTGTAATGTTTTTGATGAAAGAAGAGTGATCCGTTCAAAAGGTTTACTTAATTGAAAATCACGTTCTTCAGTTTTAATAACATAATCTGTGTTCCATAAAGGAAATTTACTAATTTTATAAATTTGTTCTTTATCTACTTTAGGTATTTCCCAATCATCTATAGCTTTACTAAAATCTTGCAATATCAATTCATTCCTATTTATTATTCTTTTATTTCTGAGGAATCAGAATCATCCGACTTAACATGACTTACAGATCGACACAATAAAGGATCCATTGTATAATATATTAAAGAATCTTGACGCTACCCGATTATGCCCTCCGGTTATACCCTTCACTGCCCAACAAATCTCAACAAATGGGTCTTACAACTGGTTCAGATGGAATCGGCTCAGTGGGCAAAGCTGAAAGCTTCATTAATATATTATAAAATTAATACTTTATTGGGTGATAGTAACCAATACTCAAATCGATGGCTCTGATACCATAAATAACCAAGATCGACCGATTTAAGTATTTATTATATTTCAAACAAGAAATGATTTATATTATCCAAATTTATATCAAACATATCAACTAAAATAGATCTATTATTTAAATTAATTAATATTTCAAAAATATTTAAATTAATATTATATATTGTAATCAAAATATTATTTTCTCTTAAATTTACAAAAACATGAATATAATTCATATGGTACTTAGCGTTGTAGCACAAAGTTTCCCTTGTTTATCAAGTGCAATGATAAACACCAGGAGGTTATGTGTTTCCAGCTGATATACCAAAGAATTTTAATTTAAACAGTATCTGTTTAAAGATGAACAGTATCCGTTTTAATTTAAACAGTGAATGAACAGTATATGTTTATGAACAAACAAGAACAATATTTCTGATGTGGAAGATCACACGAAGGTGCAACCACAGAGCATACTTATAAATTTACAAACTAATATTTATCAATTAACTCAATCAATTTTAATTATTTGATTTTAATTAAGGTTGAGGGTTCCTGACAACCTTAGCCTGGGATCCCCAGAACTAAGTCAGAATGTGGAGGGAGAAGAGAAGGAAGCCTTTAACAGGGCTTAGTAGTAGCAGTTTATAAATTTAAATAAATAACTTTATTTAAATATGAAATTCAAATTTAAACTTACAAGTTTAAAGTTTACAATCCAGACTTCGAACGTTGAATGCTTACAAAGAACTCTTAGGGGAGAGGATGAGAGAGTTTAGAATATTTGGTTATTCAAGCTTATGCCTTCACAAGAGGAAAGGCTCCCTTTAAATAACATAGAAAAGAATCTTTACTATGCTTCTTTTACTGTAGATGAACAGTTCTTGGTCTGCCATCGAATCTTGAATAGTGTTGACCTTTACTGTGGATGAACAGTGAATTGTCTTCCACTTGATTTTACTGTAGCCGTCACATGTTTTGTTTTTACCTGGAGAGAAAGTGATGGTGAAATGAGGTTTCACCTGCCTTTTACTCAGATGAGGACGATGGGTCCTTCTTTTTCTTTTCTTTTTTCTTTACTTTGCTTTTTGCTTTAATTTTTCTTTTGCCGTATCAGCTTTACTTTTGACTATAATGGATTCAAAAGTCTCATCATCACTATCTTCGTTGGAGGACAGTGGGAATGATGTTGATGAAGAAGAGGAAGCCATGTCAGCCCACCTCTGTTTGCTTGATTTAGATATTTTACTGGAACAGTCTGCATGCTTTTTACTTGATGAGGGTTTTACTGGAGAATCAGAATCTGTTGAAAGATGCTGAAGCATTTCTTGACAGATTCTTTTATACTCATCCGGAGTTTTAGCAGCAGCTAACCTTGCTTGGCACTGTGCTTTTTGGATTCCGAAAGTCGGTTGATCCTTTAATGCAAGAGTGGTTGCATAGGTTAATGGAGAGACCTGTTTTAATTTATCACGTATCCAAAGATCAATTTTAAGTTCCGTGGTAGAGTTTTTGAATGATCCCCACCATTTAATCTTGTGCCGTTTTACCAATATAGGAATCTGATATGTTCCTACGGCATACTGAGTGTCCAAATACCATTGATATACCCAGGGCGTGAAGAAGGCCATACAATAATACATAAGGGAAGGAATATGGGCTTCCGCAGGACTAGGTTTATAATGGGCTTTAAAATACTGATATAAGGCCTGAATTGGAGGAGGGAGAATTTCATTGGAAATACCCCTTGTTTGCCACCATCTTTTAAACCAGTTAGGCACTCTACAGTCGGTACGGAATGAAGTATCAAAATAGATTAACCATGAATGCGTAGCAGTGGGATTTTGAATAGCAAAAACTCTTTCCCATGCATCACGGTAATCAAAATAATTATAAACAGTACTGTGGACATGTTTATATAAAACTTTAAATTGTACAGGTGTATAAAGAGAGGGTTTAGGCCAATCCTTGGGATGAAGAATTCTGTGGATTTTAAGTGAAGAATACAAAATAATCGATTTATTTTTTGAATCATAATTATGTTTAATTTTTACGGAGCCTGTATCCAAAAGAATATTGTGATAATATTCCTGAGGTTTTGAGAGATCTGTTGGAGGAAAATACCAATCCTCAGGATAATATTGTTTTAAAACAGACCAAGAATTAATATTGTTATATCCATCCTCAATCTCAATTTCATAATCAAAATGATTTTTAACAAACCATTTATGTATACTTGGAGTATACTGGATTTTTGGCAAACCCACAGCCATCAACGGATTTGATAAGTCTTTACTGTCTACCGTTTGAGACAGACTAGCCGTACCATGAACGGGTACGATCGCTTTAGGTGTAGAAGACATACCTGGCGCCTCTGTGGAAGAGGACGCTATACTTTGTAACGCCTTAAACACTTCAGGGGATTGACTTAACTGTTCAATCCATTTTTTAAGATCTGGAGAAATTTTAGTGTCTAGGGTTTTAGGTAAATCTTCTGAATGCTCAGAAAGAGCTTTAGTAGGTGATGCAGGTTCTTCTTTAGGGGCTTTGCCCTTATCCTTTTTCCTGCCCATCGTTCTGTAAGAATTCTCGAGTCAGAAAGTCTGGAATGTTGTTTTATCTCCTTGAATAAATTCAATATCAAATTCAAATATACTAAGTAAAGCTTGCCATCTAGCAAAAATTTGTTTAGAAGCCAGATTTTTGACATCTTTTTGTAAAACATCTTTTGCAGATTTACAATCAATACGAAGTAAAAATTTTTTATTTAATAAATCAGATTGAAATTTGTTTATGCAAATTACTATACTTAAAATCTCCTTTTTAATAGTAGAATAGTTCATTTGAGTTGGGTTCCAATGACCAGACGTATACTGAATAATACGTTCTTTACTATTAATTACTTGTTTTAAAATACCGCCATATCCAACATCTGAAGCATCTGTTTCAACAATTTTAAAAGCTGTTGGATCAGGGATATAAAGATATGGAATATCTGTTACTAAGGCCTTTATCTTTTTTACTAACTGTGTATGCTGGGCTGTCCATGGGCCAGCATTTTTCTTAAGCCTATCATGTAATGGTTTTATCATGCAATTGAGGTTTGGATAAAGATCTATAACATAGTTTAAACATCCAAGAAAACGTTGAAGTTGGGTTTTATTGGTTAATTCATCAGGGAACTTGGTCCCAAAAACCATAGCTCGTTCTATGGGCTGGATAATACCCTGTTCTATATAGTGGCCTAAAAACCTAACTTTAGTTTTAAATAAGTCCATTTTAGTTTTACTTAATGCTAATCCATTCATTTCAATTACCGTGCAAAACTTGTTTAAGTGTCTAAAATGTTCTTCTAATGTTCTACTAAAAACTAGAACATCATCAATATACACTATGCAGAATTTACTATGGGGATTAAATATATCATTCATGATCCTCTGGAACTCAGAAGGAGCATTTTTTAATCCAAAAGGCATTACATTCCATTCGTATTGTCCGAAAGGAACTGTGAATGCTGTTTTATATCTGTCATTAGGATGAATCTGGATCTGCCAATAACCAGATTTCATATCAAATTTACTGAAAATGTTTGCATTATACAATTGTTTTAATAGATCTTTTTTATTAGGTAATGGATACCTTATCCATTTTAAAGCTGTGTTTAATGGCTTATAATTAATTACTAATCTAGGTACTCCTCTTTCTATTTCAGCATTTTTATTGACATAAAAAGCTGCACAAGACCAAGGACTTCTGGATTTGCTAATTAATTTTTTACTTTCTAAATCCTGAATTTCTTTTCGACAATGGTCTATGAGTTCAGGGCTCATTTGAATAGGCCGAGCTTTAGTTGTAATAGACTTTTCATCAAAGTCCTTTTCATAAGGTAAATCTACCATGTGTTGTTTACGTTTCCAAAATGCATTGGGATGATCTGCACATAGTTTTTGTTCCATAAATGCTCTTAATTTACTAATTCTAGTTTGAATATCTTTATCTTCGAGTTGATTTTTAATCCTTTGGAGGTATGTATGATTTCTCAAATTATTTAATTCTTCTTCTTTAGATTTTATTAAAGAATTAATTTCCAAAGTTTTAATAGAATGAGCTTTTAATAAATTTAAATTTTTTCTCCTAGGTTTTTCAGTAAATTCTAACCTAGCTTTATTTCCTTTTACTTTAAATTTAATACAATCTTCTTTTACAGAATATGGTGTAATGAGGTTTATAAATGGTGTTCCTAAGATTACCATATAATTTATCTGTGGTGAAAGTAAGAATATTGTTTTAATTTCTAACTCATTATTTACAATATCTGCTTCAATTTTACCAAGAATTTCTAATTTAGACTTATTAGCTGTAGTTAGGTTTTCATGGGTTTCTGACCAAAATCTATGTGGTATTAAATCAGATTTTATACAGTTTAAATCTGCTCCTGTGTCGAATAAAGCTATACCATTTACTATAAAATCATGTGAAATTTGTAAAGTTAATTTTACTAAATATTTTCTAGATGTTATTTCTTGTAAAAGAAAAAGAAAATGTGGATTTATTTCTTCATCTTCATTTATCTCATTTATTCCATCTGTGATTTTATCATCTGGTTCATCAGAAGAGGAACTAGATACCAACTGGGTTTCTAATTGTTTTATTTTTTCATTATGTACTTGTGCCTGATGTTTTAAGTCTTTGACTTCATTTTTTAATACTTTAATTTCTTTATGCAAATCTTCTAATGTTAGTTTTGTCTCCAATTTTTTATTTTTATTTAATATAGTAGTTAAATCATAAGTATTAGTCTGAATTTTAGGTATGTTAATTTTAACTTCTTTATCTTCTTCAAAACTTTGAATTAATTTTTTAAGAAGTTGACTTTTAAGATCATTATCTGTGAGAGTTTTTACTACTTCTAAGAGTGTATTCTGATCTTTAGTTAACATATTTATTGATTTTTCGGAAGAACTAGTTGTTGAACCAAGTTCATCAATTTGATTTTCACTTTCTTGTATCTCAGAATCTGATGTATCAGAAGTAAGATACAATTCATGAATTTTATTTATAACATCATCTTCTAATTTTAATTCATGCAATTTCTTATTGAATTTACAAAATTTTGATGTGTGTCCTTTCTTACCACATTTATAACAAGTTAAATCCTTGTATGAAATTTTTTCAGACTTTTTATATGGTCTTTTATTTTTAGATTTCTTATAATGTTTAGTTTTATCTTTACGATAATAGTCTTCTTTACTAGGCTTAGATCTATAATGTTTTTTATAGTGTTTCCTAGAACTTGATGGTTTAGAACATTGACCACTACATTGCTGAGTAGGGGTTATACTATAATTGAATTGTTGACAAAAACTTCCTAATTCTTGTTTAGTCTTTTTTAATTCAGATTTTAAAGTCTTTTGAAGTTTTAAATCTTGACAAATCTGTAATCCTTCTTTTTGAATTATACTTATTAATTGACCATAAGTTAATTTATTGTAGGGAATTGGATTACCATATTGGTGTTTAATATAATTCCTAACTTTTTCGCCTAAGAAGTAAGGTAAACCAGCTAAGAATTTTTCTTTCCAAAAAGCTTGATTAGAATCTTCCCTTAACATTAATCGTGTAAGAAAAGTGGTTTTATATAATTGAAATTGACCTAAGTGTTTACATTTTAAATTGCTTAAAAGTTCAGCATTTTTATCTTTTATATGTGATGGATCTCCTATAAAATGTAATGAAATGGTTAATATTAAAGTTGCAACTGCATCTTGAATAGGTTCACCATGTTCATTAAATAAAGGTTGATCCTGATCATTTACTTGAACTGCATTTAAAATATCTAATTGATCTTTTTCAGTGAGGTGATAATCCCACCATCCTTTTAATTGTCCTGTAAATCCCGCAACGAGGATTTCAGCAACTGCTTTATCAGATATAGGTGACTGGGTTTTATAAGCATTTGCAGCCATGGTCATTTGTTGCAAAATACTTAAGATTTTATATTCAGATAATCCATCAATATTCCATTCATATAATGTATTAGCATTATAATGAAATTGGGATATGTATGGAGGTTTATCAATTAGTCCTAAATCTGGAGCCCGAGAGATTATTTCTTTATGGGTTATAGTATTTACAAATTGTTGAGCACTATCTGAGTCAGGTTTACTATTTTCAGAGCTAGAAGTTTCTTCTAAAAGATTTATATTTCTAGAAGCATTAGTAGAATCCTGAACTATTTGGGGAGTAGAATCCGAACTTGCCTCAAGTTGACTAAGCTGGTGTTTTAAAGCTCCTATAAATTGTGAATTTAATTCCTTTTGACTTGACTTAGATACCTGGAATGGTTTAAACATATGTGACTTTACTAATTCTTTACTTTTAGATTGTTCAAGTATTATGGGTTTATCCTGAAGTAATTGTTCTATCTTTTTTAATTGTGTATTCAAACAGATTAGACTAGCATTACTAAAATTATTTTGTTCAATTAATTTTTTATCTGAATCATTTTCTCTAGCTACTTTATATGGTGCACAAGTAATATCATTATCTTGATATTTAAATTTACTAATGGCTTTAGGAGGAAAATCACTCTGAATTATCCTATCATTTACTATCCATTCTGGTCTTTTATCTCGAATTGTTATTGGGTTAAGACTTTTATTTGAATTATGGTTAATTAATGAAAACCAATCTAAAAATTTAATTTTAGTCTGAGTCT
This sequence comes from Jatropha curcas, assembly GCF_041381405.1. NCBI lineage: Eukaryota > Viridiplantae > Streptophyta > Magnoliopsida > Malpighiales > Euphorbiaceae > Jatropha > Jatropha curcas. The sequence continues at coordinate 7,611 of NW_028322392.1, read as the reverse complement.
TAAGTTGATATGCAAAATATTCTTCTTTTAAGATATCAAAATTATAAGTTTTTACTATGCTATTAAACTTCATTAAATTCTTTGTTTTTGTTATTTCTTTTACCAACTCTTTATTAATTTCATCTTTAGTTAAAACATTTAGTTCTCTATTTAATTCACTAACATTTTCAGTGATGGCTGAAGCTGTTGGTGACTCTGGTGAATTGTTTACTAAATTAGATTGTTGATTTAAATAATTGTCTACAGGGTTATAAATTGCCTGTGGAACTATATTACTATAATCAACTCCTTTCATTTTAAATGATGGACTAGATGCAGGTATATCTGATGTAGAATACCTAGGTTTTACTAGGGTTTGAAGAATTGGTTTAGGTTCATGTTCCTTATACCTGGCATAAATGACTGAAGGTATTTTTGGTTTATCATCATCTGTTACAATAGAAGATGTGGATCCTGTATACCTAGAGCTTTGACTCCTATTAAATTTTAAAGTTACTTTACCATCTTCAAATTGTTCAATTTTCTGTAAATTGACATTTGGTTTAATAGGTTCTGTTTCAGGGGGAGGGACAATCCCTTCCAAAATCCATTCCTCTGGTAAGGTGATATCCTTCCATTGGATGGTTTTAGGTATAACAGTATTGGTTTTAGTCAAATCAGTTTGAAGAAATTTAGTTTCTCCAATTTTTGGTTGTAATTTATATTTAGTACTAAAAGCTGAATTCATAGCTTTATAATGGATTTTATAGATTAAAGCAATTGGAATAGATCCTTGCTTCATTTTATAATTATGAGTTTTAACTTCTAAAATTATACTTTCTAAAATATTAAGGTCATTTAAAGAAACAGTCATATCTGGATAGACCTCAAAAGAGATCGGCCCTTCACTTAAGCTTGTTTCAACTGATCCTAATAACGAATCCTGAAAATTTAAAAATCTAGCATCTCGAACTACTGCTAATATACTAGTATTTAATCCTTCTCTAGTTAAAGGTTTTATTCCTACTTGAATTAATCCTATATGAATATATTTATACTTTTTACTTTTATGTTGCTGTAATGTTTTTGATGAAAGAAGAGTGATCCGTTCAAAAGGTTTACTTAATTGAAAATCACGTTCTTCAGTTTTAATAACATAATCTGTGTTCCATAAAGGAAATTTACTAATTTTATAAATTTGTTCTTTATCTACTTTAGGTATTTCCCAATCATCTATAGCTTTACTAAAATCTTGCAATATCAATTCATTCCTATTTATTATTCTTTTTATTTCTGAGGAATCAGAATCATCCGACTTAACATGACTTACAGATCGACACAATAAAGGATCCATTGTATAATATATTAAAGAATCTTGACGCTACCCGATTATGCCCTCCGGTTATACCCTTCACTGCCCAACAAATCTCAACAAATGGGTCTTACAACGGGTTCAGATGGAATCGGCTCAGTGGGCAAAGCTGAAAGCTTCATTAATATATTATAAAATTAATACTTTATTGGGTGATAGTAACCAATACTCAAATCGATGGCTCTGATACCATAAATAACCAAGATCGACCGATTTAAGTATTTATTATATTTCAAACAAGAAATGATTTATATTATCCAAATTTATATCAAACATATCAACTAAAATAGATCTATTATTTAAATTAATTAATATTTCAAAAATATTTAAATTAATATTATATATTGTAATCAAAATATTATTTTCTCTTAAATTTACAAAAACATGAATATAATTCATATGGTACTTAGCGTTGTAGCACAAAGTTTCCCTTGTTTATCAAGTGCAATGATAAACACCAGGAGGTTATGTGTTTCCAGCTGATATACCAAAGAATTTTAATTTAAACAGTATCTGTTTAAAGATGAACAGTATCCGTTTTAATTTAAACAGTGAATGAACAGTATATGTTTATGAACAAACAAGAACAATATTTCTGATGTGGAAGATCACACGAAGGTGCAACCACAGAGCATACTTATAAATTTACAAACTAATATTTATCAATTAACTCAATCAATTTTAATTATTTGATTTTAATTAAGGTTGAGGGTTCCTGCAACCTTAGCCTGGGATCCCCAGAACTAAGTCAGAATGTGGAGGGAGAAGAGAAGGAAGCCTTTAACAGGGCTTAGTAGTAGCAGTTTATAAATTTAAATAAATAACTTTATTTAAATATGAAATTCAAATTTAAACTTACAAGTTTAAAGTTTACAATCCAGACTTCGAACGTTGAATGCTTACAAAGAACTCTTAGGGGAGAGGATGAGAGAGTTTAGAATATTTGGTTATTCAAGCTTATGCCTTCACAAGAGGAAAGGCTCCCTTTAAATAACATAGAAAAGAATCTTTACTATGCTTCTTTTACTGTAGATGAACAGTTCTTGGTCTGCCATCGAATCTTGAATAGTGTTGACCTTTACTGTGGATGAACAGTGAATTGTCTTCCACTTGATTTTACTGTAGCCGTCACATGTTTTGTTTTTACCTGGAGAGAAAGTGATGGTGAAATGAGGTTTCACCTGCCTTTTACTCAGATGAGGACGATGGGTCCTTCTTTTTCTTTTCTTTTTTCTTTACTTTGCTTTTTTGCTTTAATTTTTCTTTTGCCGTATCAGCTTTACTTTTGACTATAATGGATTCAAAAGTCTCATCATCACTATCTTCGTTGGAGGACAGTGGGAATGATGTTGATGAAGAAGAGGAAGCCATGTCAGCCCACCTCTGTTTGCTTGATTTAGATATTTTACTGGAACAGTCTGCATGCTTTTTACTTGATGAGGGTTTTACTGGAGAATCAGAATCTGTTGAAAGATGCTGAAGCATTTCTTGACAGATTCTTTTATACTCATCCGGAGTTTTAGCAGCAGCTAACCTTGCTTGGCACTGTGCTTTTTGGATTCCGAAAGTCGGTTGATCCTTTAATGCAAGAGTGGTTGCATAGGTTAATGGAGAGACCTGTTTTAATTTATCACGTATCCAAAGATCAATTTTAAGTTCCGTGGTAGAGTTTTTGAATGATCCCCACCATTTAATCTTGTGCCGTTTTACCAATATAGGAATCTGATATGTTCCTACGGCATACTGAGTGTCCAAATACCATTGATATACCCAGGGCGTGAAGAAGGCCATACAATAATACATAAGGGAAGGAATATGGGCTTCCGCAGGACTAGGTTTATAATGGGCTTTAAAATACTGATATAAGGCCTGAATTGGAGGAGGGAGAATTTCATTGGAAATACCCCTTGTTTGCCACCATCTTTTAAACCAGTTAGGCACTCTACAGTCGGTACGGAATGAAGTATCAAAATAGATTAACCATGAATGCGTAGCAGTGGGATTTTGAATAGCAAAAACTCTTTCCCATGCATCACGGTAATCAAAATAATTATAAACAGTACTGTGGACATGTTTATATAAAACTTTAAATTGTACAGGTGTATAAAGGGAGGGTTTAGGCCAATCCTTGGGATGAAGAATTCTGTGGATTTTAAGTGAAGAATACAAAATAATCGATTTATTTTTTGAATCATAATTATGTTTAATTTTTACGGAGCCTGTATTCAAAAGAATATTGTGATAATATTCCTGAGGTTTTGAGAGATCTGTTGGAGGAAAATACCAATCCTCAGGATAATATTGTTTTAAAACAGACCAAGAATTAATATTGTTATATCCATCCTCAATCTCAATTTCATAATCAAAATGATTTTTAACAAACCATTTATGTATACTTGGAGTATACTGGATTTTTGGCAAACCCACAGCCATCAACGGATTTGATAAGTCTTTACTGTCTACCGTTTGAGACAGACTAGCCGTACCATGAACGGGTACGATCGCTTTAGGTGTAGAAGACATACCTGGCGCCTCTGTGGAAGAGGACGCTATACTTTGTAACGCCTTAAACACTTCAGGGGATTGACTTAACTGTTCAATCCATTTTTTAAGATCTGGAGAAATTTTAGTGTCTAGGGTTTTAGGTAAATCTTCTGAATGCTCAGAAAGAGCTTTAGTAGGTGATGCAGGTTCTTCTTTAGGGGCTTGCCCTTATCCTTTTTCCTGCCCATCGTTCTGTAAGAATTCTCGAGTCAGAAAGTCTGGAATGTTGTTTTTATCTCCTTGAATAAATTCAATATCAAATTCAAATATACTAAGTAAAGCTTGCCATCTAGCAAAAATTTGTTTAGAAGTCAGATTTTTGACATCTTTTTGTAAAACATCTTTTGCAGATTTACAATCAATACGAAGTAAAAATTTTTTATTTAATAATCAGATTGAAATTTGTTTATGCAAATTACTATACTTAAAATCTCCTTTTTAATAGTAGAATAGTTCATTTGAGTTGGGTTCCAATGACCAGACGTATACTGAATAATACGTTCTTTACTATTAATTACTTGTTTTAAAATACCGCCATATCCAACATCTGAAGCATCTGTTTCAACAATTTTAAAAGCTGTTGGATCAGGGATATAAAGATATGGAATATCTGTTACTAAGGCCTTTATCTTTTTTACTAACTGTGTATGCTGGGCTGTCCATGGGCCAGCATTTTTCTTAAGCCTATCATGTAATGGTTTTATCATGCAATTGAGGTTTGGATAAAGATCTATAACATAGTTTAAACATCCAAGAAAACGTTGAAGTTGGGTTTTATTGGGTTAATTCATCAGGGAACTTGGTCCCAAAAACCATAGCTCGTTCTATGGGCTGGATAATACCCTGTTCTATATAGTGGCCTAAAAACCTAACTTTAGTTTTAAATAAGTCCATTTTAGTTTTACTTAATGCTAATCCATTCATTTCAATTACCGTGCAAAACTTGTTTAAGTGTCTAAAATGTTCTTCTAATGTTCTACTAAAAACTAGAACATCATCAATATACACTATGCAGAATTTACTATGGGGATTAAATATATCATTCATGATCCTCTGGAACTCAGAAGGAGCATTTTTTAATCCAAAAGGCATTACATTCCATTCGTATTGTCCGAAAGGAACTGTGAATGCTGTTTTATATCTGTCATTAGGATGAATCTGGATCTGCCAATAACTAGATTTCATATCAAATTTACTGAAAATGTTGCATTATACAATTGTTTAATAGATCTTTTTATTAGGTAATGGATACCTTATCCATTTTAAAGCTGTGTTTAATGGCTTATAATTAATTACTAATCTAGGTACTCCTCTTTCTATTTCAGCATTTTTATTGACATAAAAAGCTGCACAAGACCAAGGACTTCTGGATTTGCTAATTATTTTTTACTTTCTAAATCCTGAATTCTTTTCGACAATGGTCTATGAGTTCAGGGCTCATTTGAATAGGCCGAGCTTTAGTTGTAATAGACTTTTCATCAAAGTCCCTTTCATAAGGTAAATCTACCATGTGTTGTTTACGTTTCCAAAATGCATTGGGATGATCTGCACATAGTTTTTGTTCCATAAATGCTCTTAATTTACTAATTCTAGTTTGAATATCTTTATCTTCGAGTTGATTTTAATCCTTTGGAGGTATGTATGATTTCTCAAATTATTTAATTCTTCTTCTTTAGATTTTATTAAAGAATTAATTTCCAAAGTTTTAATAGAATGAGCTTTTAATAAATTTAAATTTTTTCTCCTAGGTTTTTCAGTAAATTCTAACCTAGCTTATTTCCTTTTACTTTAAATTTAATACAAATCTTCTTTTACAGAATATGGTGTAATGAGGTTTATAAATGGTGTTCCTAAGATTACCATATAATTTATCTGTGGTGAAAGTAAGAATATTGTTTTAATTTCTAACTCATTATTTACAATATCTGCTTCAATTTTACAAGAATTTCTAATTTAGACTTATTAGCTGTAGTTAGGTTTTCATGGGTTTCTGACCAAAATCTATGTGGTATTAAATCAGATTTTATACAGTTTAAATCTGCTCCTGTGTCGAATAAAGCTATACCATTACTATAAAATCATGTGAAATTTGTAAAGTTAATTTTACTAAATATTTTCTAGATGTTATTTCTTGTAAAAGAAAAAGAAAATGTGGATTTATTTCTTCATCTTCATTTATCTCATTTATTCCATCTGTGATTTTATCATCTGGTTCATCAGAAGAGGAACTAGATACCAACTGGGTTTCTAATGTTTATTTTTTCATTATGTACTTGTGCCTGATGTTTTAAGTCTTTGACTTCATTTTTAATACTTTAATTTCTTTATGCAAATCTTCTAATGTAGTTTTGTCTCCAATTTTTTATTTTTATTAATATAGTAGTTAAATCATAGTATTAGTCTGAATTTTAAGGTATGTTAATTTTAACTTCTTTATCTTCTTCAAAACTTTGAATTAATTTTTAAGAAGTTGACTTTTAAGATCATTATCTGTGAGAGTTTTTACTACTTCTAAGAGTGTATCTGATCTTTATTAACATATTTATTTGATTTTCGGAATGAACTAGTTGTTGAAAACCATGTCATCATTTGATTTTCACTTTCTTTGATCTCAGAATCTGATGTATCAGAAGTAAGATACAATTCATGAATTTTATTTATAACATCATCTTCTAATTTTAATTCATGCAATTTCTTATTGAATTTACAAAATTTTGATGTGTGTCCTTTCTTACCACATTTATAACAAGTTAAATCCTTGTATGAAATTTTTTCAGACTTTTTATATGGTCTTTTATTTTTAGATTTCTTATAATGTTTAGTTTTATCTTTACGATAATAGTCTTCTTTACTAGGCTTAGATCTATAATGTTTTTTATAGTGTTTCCTAGAACTTGATGGTTTAGAACATTGACCACTACATTGCTGAGTAGGGGTTATACTATAATTGAATTGTTGACAAAAACTTCCTAATTCTTGTTTAGTCTTTTTTAATTCAGATTTTAAAGTCTTTTGAAGTTTTAAATCTTGACAAATCTGTAATCCTTCTTTTTGAATTATACTTATTAATTGACCATAAGTTAATTTATTGTAGGGAATTGGATTACCATTGGTGTTTAATATAATTCCTAACTTTTTCGCCTAAGAAGTAAGGTAAACCAGCTAAGAATTTTTCTTTCCAAAAAGCTTGATTAGAATCTTCCCTTAACATTAATCGTGTAAGAAAAGTGGTTTTATATAATTGAAATTGACCTAAGTGTTTACATTTTAAATTGCTTAAAAGTTCAGCATTTTTATCTTTTATATGTGATGGATCTCCTATAAAATGTAATGAAATGGTTAATATTAAAGTTGCAACTGCATCTTGAATAGGTTCACCATGTTCATTAAATAAAGGTTGATCCTGATCATTTACTTGAACTGCATTTAAAATATCTAATTGATCTTTTTCAGTGAGGTGATAATCCCACCATCCTTTTAATTGTCCTGTAAATCCCGCAACGAGGATTTCAGCAACTGCTTTATCAGATATAGGTGACTGGGTTTTATAAGCATTTGCAGCCATGGTCATTTGTTGCAAAATACTTAAGATTTTATATTCAGATAATCCATCAATATTCCATTCATATAATGTATTAGCATTATAATGAAATTGGGATATGTATGGAGGTTTATCAATTAGTCCTAAATCTGGAGCCCGAGAGATTATTCTTTAT